>NC_040245.1:29582878-29885909 GCF_001444195.1 Xiphophorus couchianus | reverse complement strand
TAGTGCTTATATTATAGGTGCACAAGTGGACCTTAATATTCTTAAAAGTTTAAAATAAGGGCAAGTTGTATATCTCAGGTTACATGAGTCGACTAGCTGGAGAATTCAGTGTGCGTGGTAATGACATAATAGGTTATAACCTAAGTCTACTGGAAAATTATACATTTCTTACTTAAAAAGTATGCAAACCAATTGCCCTAACAAAACCATTTACAGCAATATAAATAAAAGAAAGTTACATTATGGATTTATGTATTGCAAACTCGAAATAATTTTTTCTGCATAGTACATTAACTAAGCAACAAAACCCTGGTGATATGAATTAGACGTGATTAATGTATGTGGTCTAGTTTATCCATGGTAACAGTACTATTTAACCTGAAGTGTTATTCTCAGCAGATTGCTTTCCGGTATCAACGACAAGAGCAATATAGTTAGATACAGTAAAAACAAAGCAGGTTCAATGGAATATATTATATTTCAACACTGATCTTAGTTGTAAACACATAAAACCTTCTCTTGGTTGCAGGTTTACTTAAGCATAAAAAGAGCAACGTCCTGAACACTAAGCATTAACCCTTACAATCCAAATCCTCGTTAATTGAATTACAGTATAGGGAGCATGATCATTACTATAATTACACATTACCACAAATAATAGAGAGATTTTGGGGGAAATCTGAAATATGATGTTTTAACCTTCACTATTTGATAACCTTCACAGACCAGTGAGTTGACGGCGCCTGGCTCAATGAGAAATAAAAGGAAGTGATTTGTATTAACACTGTGAGTACCAGAGAAGGGTCCTATGTTAACATTTCTACCTTTGGAGCCCAGAGACGGGTCGACTGACCTGAAGGATTTTAGCTATATTTGGTTATTTTAGCTATAACCAGTTTTGCATGATTTTCCACTCCTCCTTTCTGGCCTGACGGTCAATGGCCACGTTTACAATTGAAAAAGGGATGCTAATTTGAGCCATCAGAATCGTCAGTTTGGACTCAGGTCTTTTGACCCTCTTTCGGGACTTATTTATGACTGTTGTCATAAAGTGTCATTTGGTAAATCATGACACTTTTAATACCAAGTTGACATCATTCAAAATGTCTTTGTTATGACAACTTGACATTAACCAAGAAATCATGATCTGACATAAATGTGTTATAAAAGTATTACTGATTAAACTTTTAAAAAATTATGTAGCTTTATGTTATTAAAGCTAAAGTTTAATCTTTAATCACTTTGTATTAAAAGTGTCATGATTTACCGAATGACACTTTATGACAACAGTCAAATATTCATGAAGACTTACTCATGTTCATAACAGGTGTTATGTCATGTTTATGACGATGTCATGACAGTCTTATTCACAACCTGTCAAATAAAGTGTTACCAATATTTCATATCTGAGCGTTAGAAACCCATTCCACTCGAAGCTCCTCCGCCTCAGACTGCAGAGACGGAACAACCAGTCCTGACCTCTTGACCTCAGCACGGCTCAGGCAGGCTGTCCGTTTCATCTGATAAGGTAAGAACAGGTCTCCTTTTAAAAGAAGATCTCTTAAATTAAAACCCACAAGGTTTTAATTGATTTCTTTGTTTTTATTACCTTTATATTTTCCTTGTTTGATATCCACGTGTGAAATAAAGTGAAGTTGGATTGACATTGAATTGTGCCACTTGTTTATTAAAACTCTTTCTTTTTTCTGTATTTTGTTAAATCTGACACGGAGCTGTATTTAGAACAATGATGCATATAATATACTGCAGTTTCTCTAATTTACTTATGTTAGCAGGGGTTGATGAGGGGCATCACACATGGTTTGGTCTGAAGCAGTGTTAGTTACTGTTATTGCCCCCCTCATGTTCCATACAACTTCAAAGGCATCAAAGAAGAAGAGAATTTAAAGCAAAAACAGTGATAAATAAAATAAGATTGTTTCCATGTGCTGTATAAAAAAATAGGAATTATGACATGGCTGAAGCAGCGAATGGATTTATCAGACAACTGGAGAAGCAACTGGTCCCAGTCTGACCAGTACACAGAGGAACAACATGATGTATCCAGAACCTGCGACACGACAGCGACGCAAAGTACAAAAGGCTGCAGGACGTAGACAAAATAATTCCACTTCCAGTGAAAAGGTGGAAAAATAAATAAGTTACTAAAACAAAGTGATTGCTCTATTTGAAAATGACAAGAAATGTTTCGAATGTTTTAGAATAATATCATTATTATCCTTTTTAATCTAATTTCTTTAGTTCAACCAAATATGTTCCAAACAGAGGAGTCTCTAGCAGAGGACAAAAGATTGAGTAAAACTGGACAGACACTGAGATAAGAGTAGCTACAGCCATCATAAGAGTCTGATCAAAGTCCAAATCATCAGCGTTATACTTCAAAAACAAAATCTCTTCAGCCTCAGAGCTCAAACCAGTAATTACAACTAACAGTCTAATAACGGTCAGATTTTTGGGTGTACTGTAGAACGGAAACCATTTGAACTTGGTAATTATTATTTTGTCTACTCACTGCTGTACACCACCAGACAGAGAGACAGGGACAACAACAGACAGACTCAACCAACAAGTCACCTCTATTGTAGGTTTCACCACGGTCCATAACTGACACTGTCAGATGGAAGAAGAAGAAAACACAGCAACTTTTAGCTTTAGATCATGACCACATAAATATTGATTCCTCGGGATCCTGAATTATTGCTGTTTGACCTCTTGTAATATTAAAACTAATGTAACTTAAAGTGCCAGCTAAACCTATAGGCACAGCTGCTAAGCACACTATATATAAAACATCCTCAAAATGTGTTACTTCAAGGTAGAAGAAGAATCTCCAACAGAAACAGTTTTAAGAATTGAATTTGAGAGAATGTACTGCATGTGGAAAACATCGGGAGCTCAGGCGTTTAGCACAGGCATGCTGTGGAAGCCGATCACCAAGGCAACCATTAGATGCTACTTTCGTGTCCTCAGTTGTTTGAGATTGATGCTAGAAAGAACGTGTGTCCTCCCAGAGCAAACAGGAACCAGTGCAGTATGCTCCACTCTTTAAAAAGAACTCTGCTTTCAGCAAATTGAAGTGAGTTTTTTGGGGGGCTCTGTATAGCATGCCATGTTTGGACCATAGAGAAAAAAGCCACTAATTAATTAGAAGTTTTTAAAATTGATTAGGTAAAAAGAAAAGCATAAATTCTAAAAATAAATACTTTACACATTGAATCAGGCTAACGTGATAGTTAGGGGAAGCAGCATTTATGCTACTGGTCATTTAGAGAAAAACAACATTCTGTTTACACTGAATAAATCTAGCTAATTTAAGTATTGGATTAAATTAGGTATTGGATTAAAGAGCCTTTGTGCTCTTTCACAAATGTGACATTATGCTGCTGTAATAATAATAATAATAATAATAATAATATGCAGACCAGACATCACATCCCTGGTGTACTGCAACTTTTACATGTGTCTCTACTTCAATAATAACCAAATCCAAAAATCAGATCATTGGTGGAACCTGAAACACCTGACAAATCTATAAGCTGCAGGATAATGGCCGCCTTGGCCTGGACGGAACGGGGCGAGTTAGAGGAGTTTGGCTCTGGTTGACTAACTGCTAACAGTGGACATCTGAAGGATCCGAGGACTGGAACAGCAAGTGAAGAGACACAAGAAAGATAAGACATGGTACCTTCACTTTCGATTGTGTCAACTGCATCGTTGACCAGTCGAATGACAGTCACAATGGAGGCTTGAAGAGGGAAACAAGGAGCAGATACATTTTTAAAATAGTCGACATTCATAAAGAAACAAAGCTCAACATATTGTTGATGAGGGCTGAGCCTCACTCTGACCAACAGTTATGTTTCTTTCTATCTTCTTTTAGAGGAAATGTACAATTTTACATCATCAACACAGATACCTGGTGCAAGCAGGTGCAGCAGATGATGTACAGTTAGGCCTGTCACGATAACAAATTTTGCTGAACAATTAATTGTCTCAAAAAATTATTGCGATAAACGATAATATTGTTTGAAGACCTTTTTACACTGATTTAATGGAAATGATGTAATAATGCAGGTGATTTCCTGCCAAAGTTAGATACACTTTATTTTCAAAAGAACACTAAACACTGAAACTGATAAACAAAATTAACAAAACAACCAAAAACAAAAATAAAATGGATTCTCAGTCTCCATTAACAAAAAATGCACTTGAAAAAAAACAACTAAACATCATAAAGCCAAAGTGGAAATAAATACTACATTCAACCAAAGGACTGCAGATTATGAAGTCTGTATATTATGTTGCCCTTCAGTAATAATCAGATTTAAATAGAGAAGATGGGCACATCGACTACCTGATGCAATAGTTCACACTACATGATTTTTTGCTCCTATTTTTCCCTTACGATTTTGTAACCGATCCTCCTGTAGTGTGTGGTGTGTTACGGTAGATCAGGGGGCTCAATACGTCGATCATGGGAAGGTTTTGAGTTGATCTCGACAGTTGGTGACAAACTGAACGCTGCCAGGACGATGAGACCAGAACTTCCTCTACTGACGCGCTTATCAAAATATTCACTAAGATCCTAAACGTTTGTAGCTTCATTAAAGAATAATAATTTTTTTAAAAAATCAACAAAACCTGTTAAAATTTATATTCTCAGTAATTATTGTTTCAACAAGGTGTTGCACAATTCAGTGCCTTTCAGTTCCATTAACAACAAAAAAAGGCGACAAACACAGACTGACTAGCAGAGCAAGAGTTTACATTAGCTAATCAACCAATAATCGAGAAATAAATATCAAGCCTGGAAACTTGACATCGTAACGGACTGAATGTTACATTTTTAACGTCGCTGCTCCGTTGCGGGGCTCAGGCGGTTGCCACGGCAACGAGTGTGCTTAACAACAAAGAGAGAGAGAGAGCGAGAGAGAGTGTAAAACGGTAGGAGAATCTCACTGAGGAAGAAATATACTGCATTAGGTTTTCTATCACTTTATTATTTCTGCTATAACTGATGTATATTCGCATGTAAAATAAGTCAATAAAGTTTAATTTACAATTTTTATGTCTTCGTGTCATGAGGTAGATCTCAGCCGGCTGGTGAGAGAAAAAGTAGATCTTGGTCTCAAAAAGTTTGAGCACCCTGCGGTAGATCGTCGTTGCCGCTCTGATCTAAATCAGGGTTTTTCCCCGACTGGGAGCTTAAGGCAGCCCATTGAATGTGACAGGTAGCCAATCAGAAAGCGTGGATTCTCCTCCGTGTTTTCTGAGGGGAAATTACAGAGGGGAATCCCAAACAGCTGACACGAGGCAACCCGAAGTCCAGCGGATATTGATACGTGGATATGTAACCCACATAAAGTGGGTATGCCTCTTTAAGAAACGGAGGTTAAGGAGGCTGGTGGTCTACTTGGCCAATTGGAAGCTTAGTTTTCAAAGTGTCTGAACCAATCAGAATGCAGACTGCCGTTGTGGGTCCCTCCCTTCTCCCCCGGCTCTGCAGCACTGTTGGTTTGCGGGAGAGATTCGAGGTACTGAGACTGCTGAGCTGCGTATGTATTGAGACAGTTAACGTATTATATACAAACTGTATTATATACGAACTGCAAACAAACTCTTTTTGTAAATAGATTTGCTGTTTTATCATCCAACTTCTAAGCTGGAAAATGTTTGAGTATAAAGATTGAACTTCAGTTACTGCCGTTGGAGCCGTTAGCTCTTTCTGGCAGTTGGTTTACCTTATTCTCCGTCCAGCTAGAGGTAAAATGTAACTATAATATGTTTTACTTTCTTATATTATTGAGGTTAAAACATAAAAAAATATGCTTGCTACACTATCTAGTGCCCCACGTGTCCGGACTGGGAGCCACTATACAGTTGTCCCAAACGTTTCGCATTGGGATTGGTCAGGTTTTTTTATTTTGCTGGATTGTTCCTGAGGTGGATTCCTCCGATGACCTTGATGGCAAGCCTTCCCACCTGGACATAGAGAAAGAACCGGATTTCGTCTTTCCTGTTTGGAGTCCTGCTGCACCCTGCGGTGTGGTAGGCAGTTAACACTCACATCTTCACACACAGTTGCTTATGTGTGAGACCACTGACTGACATTTTTCATTCCTAGTATTTTATCCTGGAATTTTGGACATTACCTTTTGGACCGGTTTTTATTTCATACATAACAAACTGCTGTGGTGGAAATTCTTCTCCTGTGAATGATGTTGAGTTAAAATCTGAATTGGAAAGTAATTTGATTAATCTGTTGACTAATACACTTTAGAGTACGGATTACCAGGGTGCACCCAACAGATTTGAAATTGAGAGTTAGCACTTGGCCAAGTATTATTGTTATTAATTTATGTATTTTATTGTGTGTAATTTTATGTTTATAACTTAGTGGATTGTAAATATGTCAACGTTATGTTTTATGTCACTAAAGCAAGGGCGTAGGTTTGGTCTAAGTTTTGGTGGGACCTTACAACTTACTGACCACCCCACCCTCACCCTGTACCGACCATTTTTGACCAGTGGGGGGGGGAGGACCACATTGGCTTAATAACCCCCTCCCCCCAACCATAACCATAACTTGATCATAGATCTTGTGTATACAACCAGATACAGTCATACTCAGCAGAGTTTACTTTTTCCTTTTCAAAATTCAGCAAACATTACAAGTAAGATCAAAAGAAATATCCTCTGGATCTACTGATTATGCAACAAACACAATTGCAGATATGAACAAAAAATGACTTCTTGCACTTCAGGAAAAAGATCCAATTGTTGAGGCACTGCTGCCTTGACTTCCCTGGTCACTGGCACTCACACTGACTGCCTCCTATAGAGCAAACAAAGCGTAACCTGGTTTGTATTCACACTAGCTTAACTTAATTGAAGACTAACACTTCAAATGCCATATTTACTGAGATAATTTCACAGTATATTACATATCTGAGAACTAACACCTCACCTGGAGCCCTGAAGCTCCAGCCACCTCTCCATCGTTCTGCTCTGCCCCTTGCTCTGCTGTCTGAGCATCCTATGTGAAAAAGTATTACATAATTAACAGACCTATTCTACCTCACATTCAGTGCTGACCTTACTTAACACTGGACTTTACAACAAATGCGTTGCGTGATAGATATCTAACTTATGGGTCCACTCACTGTACTTACAGCCGAGGTAGTGAAATAACTTCTAATGTCTGTCGTCCTTTTCTTTTTGGGTGGCGACATGGTCTCGGAGACTCATAATAAATGTCAAACTCAGAAGGAGACGCGTTCACTTTCAGCACCATGGACCAAGCTTCCGTTCCGCGTGTGGCCAGCTGGCCGCCGCCTGTTGCAGCCAATCAAAGAACGTAGATCCACGTTCTGTGAGCCAATCGTCATAGTTCATAACAGCGAATTTTAAAATGAATGCTACCACTGCGTAGTACATTGAAATATTAAACTAATCAATGTATATTTTCGTTTATTTATTTTGTTTTTGTTAAAAAATACATATGTTTTTTTTTTTATTAATATGGCAAAAATTGGTCGGGACTATTTTATATCCCTTGAATATTGGTCGTGACATGTCACGACCGTCCATACCCAAACCTACGCCCATGCACTAAAGCCAGTTATTCGTTAAATCCATCCAACTGCCTTTGTGTGTCATTTAAACACCCCACCGTGCTCCGATAGCCGAACCTATTGGCCCATTTACCTAAAATACATACTATACCCTTCTCTACTGTGTTACAGAAACAACATTAATGTTTATTCAACATTTTGTGCAAAGAATATAGAAATGACAAGGGGAGCAGTTGGAGCGAAATTGCTGCTGCAGTTGATAAACCCGGTAACTTTTCAGCTGTTCTTCGTTAACGTGACATAAATGGGTTATAATGATTTTCATTCAGTCAGGACTGACACTAGCCACAAATGCAAAACAGGTAGATTGTAGTAAAGCATTGATTAATGCCTTGTTTTAAAATTAGTTCACTGGACTTGTAGCCATTATTTTGTTCCCATTGTTGGACACCACACGGCAGGAACGGACCCGATCGAACAGTTATAGCTAGGATTTCTGTCGGCTAATGTGTGGTCTGTCAGGTTTTGAAAATGGGCCGACAATCGGCTGACAGCTCTAAGATCGTGTCGTGTGCGCTGGGCTTTACACTAAGGAAATGAGGAAGGGAGGGTCAGTGGAAAGCACCGGAGTTGAGCCTTTTTTTCATTCAGTGTCATTAACAGAAAGAGAAAAAGACCGGAAGAGACGATCAGGTCGATAATTAAAATGACGTAGATCGTTTTAATTTATCGTACGATTAATTGATTTATCGTTTATCGCGACAGGCCTATGTACAGTGTGTTTTAAGGTGCATTCTACCTGCAGTCAACTGTACAGAATGGGACAAATCACCAACAGAATGGTGCTTAAAGTTATTTGGGTTTGATCAGGGTTCTGAATCACCTATATGAAGTAAGAGGCAACTGGCCCAATCGAGGAATTAATGAAATAAGGGGGGAAGTAAAGTTTTCCAAATAAATCATCCAAAACACTGAATTAATTGGAGAAATAAACAGATTTGGAATGATAATAAAGTGGGCTTGAAAGGATACAATCATAGTAAACATAAAGTAATGCCCTTTAAACCCCAGGATTCCTCAGATTTTGCATGGCTTCACAATTCTTTGAAGCCAAAAATTTTTCTTCTTTGGCTTCATCTTTTAAATGTGACATTCTGGAATCTGTGATGTCTGTGTTTGGCCAGCCAGGTTAGGCTGAAATCATTTCACAACCTGAAAAAGGGCCAGATGTTTTAGAAATGCCAGATTTTACTTTCTTTATAGCAGGTGAGTACACATGATGCCACCTGGGTGTGGAAGTGGTGAGGAGCTGAAAGACCTGATGCAACAGCAGCTTTTAGCACAGTGTCCTGAGACACGCAGCTGAATGATATAAAATACCGAAAGCAAATCACATTTAATGAAGATGAGCCATAAGAGCAACACACAAGCTGAACCTGCCTGTCATGAAGGCGTGACTGCCACTTTTCTAAATCTAATCAAGCGGTTTGTCTCGAAACAAAACTGCTTGATTGGTAAAGTTTAATGTCTGAACTTTACCATGAGCAACACTGGAGTTTATTTTTCTTTCATGTCACTTCCAACAGGAGAACATTAAAACCTCTTCATCCTCAGCTAATGGAAACTTTGTCTCCTAAACCTCCATCATGCTGCCATGTTTGCACTAAATGATTATTACATGTCTGTAGGGGCTGATGCTGCAAAGTACAATTATTTGCTGTAAATGACAGTAACTGTTGGAAACATTTTGCATGTTAAGCTTATATAGCCAGAGACTATAAACATGTTGCAGTGGATGTAAGCACTGTATTATTTCATTTTGAGATTTTTAAAAAATTATTTTTCATTTAGAAAATTAACGGAAACAGCACTACTACTCAGAAAATATTTGTGAAAACTTGGAATATTGTTAACTTGGAAAACTCTGCATTTTATTGCCGAGTTTTATTGGCAATAAATAAAACTCGGCATTTAGTTATTGCCAACAAATGCCGAGATCCAAACTACCTGCAGAATCCAGACGTCCTACATAAAACTTCAGAACCACTATGTGTATTCAAATAATGGCCAGACATTACTGTGTATAATCAATGGCAAGAATAAATTAAAACAGCATCATTTTAAATTCACAGTTGCAACTCTTGTATATATATCTATATATATATATATATATATAATTACTCAAACTTTTAAAATTGTGTCCTGTAAAGTTAACAACTCACTGAAATCCTGTCTGAGTTTCACTTTCATGACTTGGACTTCTCAGTAAACAGTAGAAGCCGGAAGCTAACCTCAATGAAAGCTGATGCAAATGTTGGCTCTGATGTGGGCAATTCTCAAATACAGGGTCGAGTTGCTTTAGCCAAATAAAGAACAAGCAAATGAAGCTTTGAAAAAACAAAACAAAAAAAAAGCCACACATGACTGTTATGAAAAACACAACTTTGTGGAAGTGAAGGATGAGTCTCACCGTTATCCTCACAGGAGTCAGACTGGAATGAACTCAGGGACTGGGCCTCCGAGTTGCTGCCTGAAAAACACGTGTCGCCCTCTGCTATGTTGACCACTTTATCTGCAGGAATAGATCAAAATGTGAAATTCATTAACCTTAAAACTCTAATGAAGAAATTGCACGTTGCACAGGAAGCTACTAATAACAAATATAAGGTGTCAGCCTTATATACAAACTGAATAAGAAAGGTTCAAATCTAGTTCGGTTAAATATAAAACAAGCGGCACTTTACAAAGTTCTTCCAGTAGAAATGATATTTTTCCAGTATAAATGTTTAAGATGTTGGTCACATTGTTACTTCCCCAGTGCTACCGTTACATCGTACCAAGATGTTGTGTCAAGGAAGGAGTCAAAAACTTTTTGAAGTCAGAAAAACTCTCAGCCTGAGAGTTTACTTAGTCATTCATCACTCTGTCTGAGGACGTGGTGATGACCTCACACACAGTGATGTATGGAAATCCTCCAATTTTTGCCTAAAACAACTGAGGGGGGCAAAAAATGACTTCAGCCATTATTTTCGGAAGGTGACAATATTCACTCTGCTGCACACGGTACTTTACTTGCTAACTCACCATCGTCGCTGGCCAGCGGGCTCTTGCGTATGGAGTCACATTCTGAGCGACATGGTGAGACGGGGGGCAGGTTGGGGGCCACGCTGCACACCACCACCCCTCTCCTTATGGTTCCAGGGAGAATTCTTGGTGATTCCGGGTGAAAGGTGCTCATCTCTGTGTGATCCAGGGTGTGTTTCTCTGACAGCTTCTCCAGCTTCGAGAGTGGGTCTCCTTGGAAACAAGGTGTGTATGCCATGGGTCTCACCGGCACCTGTGGCGGTCCAATTATGCCAACCCCTCCCATCAAGGTGGGCTGTATACCTGACTCTGAATACAGGTTCTGGTGGTCTCCAGGGCTGCAGTGTAAAGTCTTTAATGGAACACAGTTGGCCTTGTTGAGAAGTGCTGCAGTGGCTGGGTCCTGGACCAGAGACAGATTGTTCCTTGAGTAGTTCTTATTAAAAACCTTCTTGCGGAAAGCAATAAAGAGGACGATGAGGACGATGATGACGAAAAGCACTCCGGTAATGCCGATCAGCTCCTCCTTGCCAACCACAGCATGACCGGCCTGCATGTCTGGGACGACAACGGGTCGCAGAGTGCAGCGCTGGCCCACAAAGCCAGGCGTGCAGTTACAGTAGAAGGAGCCGGGGGTGTTGATGCAGGTGCCTCCGTTCTCACATTCCCCCTCAGGGTTGTTTCGGTCACATTCATTCACGTCTTCCTCACACCTGCAAGATGAGTGAAATGAGGAAACATTTGTTAGAGTAAACTGAATGGCTTAGTACCACAATACATTAAAGACTGACTGACTGACTGATACAAAAAGTATTTTTGATATTTTGATTTTGTGACAAAGAAGATATCTAAGTCACCCTTCTCCAATGTGAAAAAGTAATAAATCAGGAATTAACTGTAACTACTTGACAACTTTCAGAATCAGGAAATCACTTAAATAGAACTTTTTTGACTGCATGAAGCAAAACTTCCTGATCTGAAGAAAAACTAAGAGCACAGAAACTCAATCCGGGACAGTCTAGAAAGGGTTACAAAGTGTTTGTTGTGATGATTCATTGAGCAGTGCTCTTCATGCTCTTCATGTTACAATTTGGGTGTTTGGGTTGGAACTTACATGAGGCCCCTGAAGCCTCTCCTGCAGCTGCAGAGGAACGCGTTACCGATGGGTTTACACACACCGCTGTTCTGACACGGGTTGGGAACACACACCGTTACCTCCATTTCACAGTTACCTCCAGTGTACTGGGGATTACAACTACATGTAAACCCTGAAAGACACAATGGGGAGAAGAAGAAAGAGTGATGATGCATTATATTAAGTACACCAGAGGTGTGTGTGCTACAACTCACTTAGATTCATGCTATATCTCAGACTATACATTCACAAAAGAAGAAAAATCCAGAAAAAATGGGTAGATCAAAAATTGTAAAAACGTGTAAACCACCAAAAACTGCAACTTGACATACAGTAGATAATATTAACATTAAAAAATTATCTCACATCACCATAGAACACCATTAAAATGATTTCTGTGAGTATAAATATTATAAATAAACATCCATATTTATTTACATAATATACAATATATTATTTATTTGTCAGCCACAAAGAGAGGATGTCACTGTGATAACTGAGAGTGTAACTGACTACATTAGCTTCTGTGTGGACAACATCACCAGAACAGTGACATACGTCCCTGGATCACCAGTGAGCTAAAGGAAATGTTAAACAACAACAAAAAGAATATTTAGGGAGCAAGACAAGGAGTTATTAAGGAGTATGAAGAAGCAGCTCAAAGTCAAGATTAGTGACAGCAAGGAGGTGTAGGAAGAAGCTGGAGAGTAAACTACAAGGACTAGTTTAGATGTGTGAGATGAGAGTAAACTACAAGGACTAGTTTAGAGGTGTGAGATGAGAGTAAACTACAAGGACTAGTTTAGAGGTGTGAGATGAGAGTGAACTACAAGGACTAGTTTAGAGGTGTGAGATGAGAGTGAACTACAAGGACTAGTTTAGATGTGTGAGATGAACTACTTGTAGTTTACTCCTTGAGCTGTGTGGTCAGAGATGAAGAAGACCACTGGCTTCAAGCAAAGGGAGGGTCAGATAGATGTAAGTCTGGACAGAGCAAAGGAGCTGAACACATTCTGCAACAAGTTCAGATCAGGAACAAGCTCATCATCCTCATCATAATCATCATCATCCTCATCCTTTCTGCCCCCAGCCAAGCAGACTCTCACCCTCCTTACATGTCCTATTGTTCACATCAGTCATTGATTTTTCTGTTTCTACAAGTTTGTCTTCAACCAAACCAAGAGACGCTGGACTGCCTCTCCCTGCCATGTTTCTATATCTAGCAGTCAGGAGAAGAGGGACCTGGAGGGCCGAAGAGGCAGGAACAAGTGCTCAGCTAAATTAAAAGATCACACTCATGAAACAGAAGCTATCACATCCAGCTCTTGATTATTTTCCACGCAAACTGAAATGTATGAAGGAAGCAGCACAGTCACATGCGTGGGCACAGTTGTACACATCTAAATGTTTTTGAGTGCCGCAATGTACAGAATTTGTCCCTATGCTAACTTTTAGTGTGAAAGCTGCACACTTGATTGTGAATGATGCCTGGTATCCAGGATTTGGAAATCAGTGATCAGTTCAGGATGAGTCACCCAGCTGGTCGATCCTTGTTCATCAGGGAAAGTTGAGAGGGAAGTTGGTGGATGAGTGATAGAATCTTCCATGAGGACAATGCTTTTACTATGTCACATTATTTTGATAAGACACAGTGTATTCTGCCTTGAAACAACGTCCAGTGTCCAGTAAAACATTTTCCTAGTCTGTCTGTCCATCCATCTTACTGCCAGATCACTATTATTGTAGGTCCTAAAAATGGCTAATCCCGATAATGGGAATACATTATCTATCATCTCATGAAGAAACAGTTCAAACATCCTTCTTCATAAATGCATATGCAACTTTATGACGGGAATACTCTACTTCCTTTGTTAGATGATTAAAAATATTTTTTAAAATGCATGCACATTCAGTATGAGGAATTGCTGAATACAAGCAACCATTGACTGTTGCTACTTGCTGGTCCAGGAGGAGGGATTGCTGCCAGTCAGTGACTCAGTTCTATCTGCTGGGTTTCCCTGGATAAAAAACGTTTTAAAATAATTTGAATAATCATTATTTAAATTATAATAATTAGTAATGCACTGTTTGATACCTACGATCAACTCGAATGTATGTGACTGAATTGCAGTTTTTTTTTTTTTGGTAAAGTGCCTTGAGTCGACATTTGTTATTAATTCAATTTAAAAAGCCACAATAACTTCTCTTTACTGCTATTCTGTAAAAATGGAAACACTGAAACAGGTCTCATCCTGACTCATTCTTGGTTATTAAAGTGCTTCCATGCATAGATAGCTCAGACATAAGCTCTTCTTCAGATCGTGACTGGCTTTTGTTAAGCTCAGTGATAAAAGGAGGGAGGAATCATCTTTACACAGGGGTCTTTTTACATGAGTTCTGAGAGTTAAGAAGCTTAATATATTAGTCATCTGACAAAAGTCAGGAAGAATTTATTCATATAGTACATGTCATACAAACAAGTACAGCTCAAATAAACTCAAACATATTTATGTCTTTCTTTCCCACAATAAAGCTGAAAACTGTCTGCTGCAGAGTTAAAATGTAATTTACTTTAACATTTAATCTGGTCTTGTGAATTTATTCTTATGCTTCACCATATACAGTATTTCTAAAGCAAATGATAGGTAAATATGAAACAGTGATAAAGACCAACAAGAGTCTATTATGATCACAGACCTCACTCGTTGCCTTTTGTCAAAGAGTATGCAAAATACTCTAAAATATAAAAGCATACATTTCCTTTTGAGGTAGGAAGTTAAATTCACCTTATTCTGCGACTCTTTTTTATTATCAGAGTTGGGTAGTAACAAGTTACATTCACTCAATTACATTCACTTGAGTAACTTTTTTGAAAAATGTACAGTGAAGTGTATTTTTACTACGCTGTACTTTTTACTTCTCACTTTGGTAATTTTATTATGAAGTACCCCTACTCTTATTTGTGTAAAATCTCTTAATTCTTTACCCACTGAGTAATAAACAAACATGTTTTAAAGAAAAATTCACCAGACACACACCTTAAAATTTTAGGAGATTTTTATTGAAAGAAAACTGATTTGGAAAATTCTTCTCTTCCCTGATTTCCTTTTTTTTCGTCCTTAAAATACCAATAATTCCACTTAACTTTATATTTTGGTCCTTCTGATGATGCAATTTTTAAATATTAAATGATTGATAATTTGATCAGTTACTCAATACTTGAGTAGACTTTTTACCAAATACTTTTTTACTCTTACTTGAGTAAAACCATGTTGGAGTCATGCTATTTTTACTTAAGTATCATTTTTGGTTACTCTACCTGTCTCTGGATTTTATTATGCTTATGCTGATTTGATTAGTTGAGTAATCACTGCACACAGTGCTGAGTTAGCTCTGCTGTTTCTTGTATTTACTGTTACTCACCACCAGAGGGCAGACTAGTACAGGTAGCGCCATTGCGACAGGGTTGATGATGGCAGGCATCAGGGTAGAGAATGCAGCCGAGCTTCAGCTCCGTTAGTTCCACTACCTCTGCATATTGCGAGCGTTTGTTCTGCAGAGGCAGCTCTTTATTATTCAGCATGACTGAGTCAAGACATCCTTGGAATCCCTCGAACACTCTGGGCTCTTTTTGGGAGACCACAAGGTTACGAGAGTTTGGGGGCTGCACCTGGAAATTAGAAGGTTAGATTTTAAAACATGAACTGAAAGCAACGGAGATCTACATTTATGATATACATTTCTATCTACATTGAAAAAAGAAGAAACATGGTGCAATTTGTTAACATAAACACAACTTCTGTAGAATGACATTATACTAATCTACTTAGACAGCAACTTTCTTTACTCCATTAAAGTGATCAAATAGTAGATTACTCCCTGGTACTTGCTGTGCTTTCATTAGGAAGAAAGACTTAGTACTTAGTACTCTATTCATCTATTACCATACTGTTAGTATTGAACAATGTTACAGTAATTAATGCAGCCAATGGGATCTGTTTAACATGCCTGTCAGACAGAATAAGACCTTATTTCAGTCAGTCTACAAGTAACTTAGAAAGTTCCACAAATAATGTTAAATATAATAAAGTAGTAATATACCATTTTTATGCCATTTAGAGAAATGTGATGTGTTTTAAAAATCTTTCTTCTTCTTCAGCACACCTTGCTCCAATATTAACTCATTTTCAGGGCCTGACTGCATGATAGTGTTTCTGAACTCTGACCCTAAAGGACTGCAGTTTAAGTCCACTGAGCTATGCAGCTGTGAAGAATACTAAATACTGACATCATTGTTTTGTATCTGTCTGATCTCTCTGAGGTTCTTGTAAGTGTAAATCCTATGAACACATATGTGAGATATCTAACATATAGAAACATCTGTACACATGTAGGTGTTACAGGACCATCCTCAGTGCCAGATAGATAAAAGGCAAGATATTTGGCAACACTTTATTTGAAGACTGACATGACAGTGTCATAAATGTGATATGACACCTGAAAGGAATATGAAAGTGTCTTTGAGAATGTTCATAACTGTTGTCATGAATCGTCATTCGGTACATAATGACACTTTTAATGCAAAGTTGGTTTAAAAGTTATATTAAAAGTTGACACTTTTAATTGACTTTTAATACAACTTTTAAAACAACTTTGCATTAAAAGAGTCATTACTTGCCAAATGACAAAGTGTTACCAGATATTTTACTTGTTTTATGAAGACATTCCACCTCTCTCTCAAACAAAATCTTTCTTTCAAATTGGAGGCTTTCTGGACAAGCCCCCAAAAACAAGTCGTTATAGAGTAACGGCGCGTTTGAGGTCACATGTGTCACAGCCTCCACCATCATGTCACCAATGTGTGAAATGTCACTTCTATGAAGGTTAAACAGTGTAAGCACCCTAACAGAAAAACAAGGCTGCTTGTGGTGTAGCAGAGGGAGCTTTCAAGGAAGCATCTTGAAGGTAGGATGTTAACCCTTCATCCTCCATGGTCACCGATCCTTCCATTTAATATTTACTGGCCTGAGTTACAAGAAATCTTTAGTATTCCCAGCTTGACAGGCTAAAATACTGAGGTGTTTTGGTTCCACCTCCATCTTAAGACGTGCATTATAATCCCTCTTTTCTCATATTTCAAAAGACATTATTTCAATTTCAGTGCAAATGACTTGGATCTTGTCCAAGTGATTTTCTATTTGCGTGTTAAAATTAGGTCATAAATGAACATTAAACCAATCCAAATTAAACATATGTTATTGAGACCAATTTTTTCAAAAATAATTAATTTTTCTCCCAACCATATCACATGCCAATTTCAGTGAATAACAAGTGATGAATAATAGCAACAGAATGTGTATAAAACAAGGAAGGGAGCCTGGACCATTCGATTGTAAAACTCTTAACAGAGGTACTGACCAGAGCTCCAAAGTAGAACGTCCGATCTGGAGGTAATGTTTGTATTAATGAAGGGGGATGCCGCTGCTCAATGTAGCTGTCGTCCAGTGCCAGGCTACTGAAATTGCGATTCAGTTCCAGTGCCACAGTGTGCCAGTTGCCGTCATTGATGCGACGTCCAGCAGGTCCCAACATGTCAGGACCATCAGCGCCTCGGCTTGGGAGAGGGTCACAGGACAACTGGAACCACAGCTTCCCTTCCTCCAGCTGTGGAAAACACACACATAGACAATCACAATTACATACTGCACAGTACAGTCAGTAAATGTATATGTCCATCCTTTTTTCTGTCACTTAGTCCCTCCTCCCCCTGCAGAGGATCATTTGAATGTTGACGGCTGAGAAACCAAACACTGAGCTGCTGCTGCTGGAAGTTTCGACTCCACTGTCAAAAGAAGAGTCTTTGCACTCCTCTTACACCAGCTACCTATCAAAGCACACTGGCAAATGTGTTTTTCCATGGCAGTTTTTGCCACCATCATGTTTGACTGTAGCTGTGATGCTGTTTCTATTTCTATTAGCTTCTAAAAAGATCCTTTTTCTGTCCATAGAATATTTTTTCTGAAGTCTAAAATGTTTTTGGCAAAATGGATGATGGGACTTTGTGTTCTTTTAAATCAAAAATAGTTTTATTAACTTCAGTGCGTGTGTGTGTGTGTGTGTGGATACCTTGAGAATAATGCACCGCTCGTTGTGCATATACATGATGATTCCTCGGCTCTGCAGCGTCCTGATCCTCAGGGTGAGCTTCAGCTCCGTCTGCAGCTGGTTGGACAGTCTGTATTTGATGTAGCTGTTGCCTGAGAAGCTCAGAGACGAATGACCTGCAAGCAACACAAAGCTGACCATCATTCTGTGGGTTCAAATGAGTTTATTTTGTTTAAAAGTAATCCCCTGACATCAGAACATCATACCTGCACACTCTCCCAGTTTGCCTCTCGGACACTGGCACGCATAGCGCCCTCTGGTGGCCTCCACTGAAACACACTGCATGTCTGGTGGACACAGCTGTTCCTCACACCGCTCTAACAGAACGGCACAACTGGCATCTGCACACAAAAACAGAGAAAGGTGCCTTTATTACATCTCTAGACTGACAGCAAGAGGTAACTCATATGAGCATTAAAAAGAGTAACGCATTCCAACTTAAAAGTTTTGAAAATATTGCAGTTATTGCTAATTATTTTTTCAGAATATTTCTGAAAGTGAAAGAGGACAGAACTGAGTGAAATTTCATTCATAATGTAAGTAATGGCTTAAAAATTTCACCTGATGCAGAAAAAAAACAAAAAAAAACTTGCTAACAGTATAGTGAAATGAGGAAATCTGATGTCTCACCATGGCATGTACAGCGTGAGGTCCGGTGGAAGCGAGGTGAAACAAAGCTGGCTCGAGGAGTGCTGTACGTGGCCAAGTTGTGTGAATCCAGAGTGATGCTCTGTTCACACTGCGCTCCGCGACACTCCAGCCCAGAGCAGTTCTTATCCAGGATGGCTGACACTCTGAGCACGTCCTCCAGTTTTCGCCGAGATGTGCTGAGTTTCTGGGTGAGGTAGGCTGCCTTGTAGTAACCCCCTCCTGCCGTTGCCACGGAGATGAGCAGGTCTAGCTGCTGTGTGCCTCCAACGGGCTGCAGGCTGAGCAGGTGCAGCGTGTCGTGCTGTTGGGACGTGGCCGCCTGCTGCATCACCTTCAACAGGCTCTTCAGGTACGACGCTACAAACTCTTGTGGCGCTACGCTTTCGAAGCGCACAGTCACAGCGTCGCGCAGCATCTCCAGCGTCGCTTGCTCCACGTGGACGCGCACAGGGACCGGCACGTTAAAGCGGCCGTCGCTAACGCTGGCATTGAGAAAGTATTCACCGGCATCCAACCCACTGAGAGCAATGATCTTCCCGTCATGGGGGCTGATCTTGAATAGGCTGCGCTGGGAGGGGGCGGCGTGTCTGAAGGTCAGCGCATCGTAAGGGTCGGCATCGGTGGCATGGAGCTGCCCAATTACACCACCGGGAAACTCGTCCTCCATAGTGATGATATGAATCTCCAGTGGGAAGGCCACCGGCCGATGAAGGCTCTCTTCAATCACTCGAACAGTGAGATTGGAGGAGGAGGACAAAGTCGGCTTCCCAGAATCTGACACCTGGAGGAGAGGCAGGAATTTAAGACGGCAAAAAAGAATGAATTCTAGATAGATAGAACGTGACAATGAAGGAGTCTTTATAGATATAAAGTGTTTTAAATATTGCTAGAGTCGATTTTCAGAAGAAAGAATAACTAAGATCCACTAGTTATACTAGTGGATCTTAATGGAGAGACAACATTTGTCTCTCCATTATTACACAGTACCAGGTGATAATAAGTGACAAAATAAAACGCTTCCTTCTTCTTTCTTTCAGGATGACGTGCTTGGGTCTGGTGGCCTACCCACATTGGAAAATAGTGGCTGCTGATGTTCTGATATCATATATTGTCATTACATGAACCAAGATTTAATTGTTAAATATGACTTTTGACCTGGAGTCGTGCTTTTGGAGCAGGGTGAACGCTCTGTTACATTATTCTACCCTTCACATTGCATCTCCATCACAGTTCTTATAAATCAGTAAATCTATACATCTTTACTGTGCTGCAGCAAAAATTGTCTCGGTATCTTCTTAATGTTTTCCTTCCACTGAAAATATTATTGTAATTTGGCCTTTTTTGTCGCTCTCTTTGACGAAATTAATATTTGTTCCCTTCCTGATGGGACCCAGAAGCAGCATTGTGTCTCTACCTGGATCTGAAGAACATAATCCTTGGCGATGTCCCTTCTGAGGACTTGATTTGCCACCAGTGTACCGTCTGTCTCCAGCTCAAACTCCCTGCCATTGTTTCCAGACAGGATGCTGAAGGAAAACGGCGGGCCGTTATGAGAGGCGTCCTGATCGATGACGGACAGCTGCAGGATTCTGGTGCCAATGGGCTTGTTTTCCTGGAGCAGAGGTTAAGATCAGGAAGATTGGAAATGAGGACACAGGAGAGAGAAAAAAAAAGACATTTAAAACTGATTTAGCTAAGGCAATACGGTATATAAGGTAAATATTTTTAGAATCCAGTAACTTTAATGTTTAATGCATATCTTTAATATAGTGGTGTAGGGCTACTGAGCCAAGTCAAAAATTCTATATTTCCAATAAGTCTGGTAATACTCTGATATCTGAGCTTTTCTTCAGTCTTGAATGCAACATTACAATTCTAATACTCAGTTATCCCAGCTGTTCTTCAGCCTTGAACAAATCATCTCATTTGTGAATCCAAAGTGAAAAGAAAATCTCAAAGTCAAAAGCCCAGGCCGGCAGATCCGTGCGCAGCTGGTGATTCATGCACCATATTTTTCTATTTGTTTGCATAATGTACTAATTGAGCAGCTTGAAATGTGTACATTTGAGAAACTGCTTACACATGTCGTCACCTTCCAAAGAATGATTTAAGACCTAAGTCATTTTTTGCCAAAAGTGATTTTGACAAAAAAAATAAAATAACAATAAAATGACCAGCTATTTTTTGGGGGGCCAAAATATGATTTAGGTAAAAAATAAAAATAAAAAAAACCTTTTGGCAAAAAATGACTTGAGCCATTATTTTAGGAAGGTGATATGTGAATGTTGAAGTACACATTTATGCATTGCTTTATAAACATTTGTGAATTATATTGTACACTTACAAATCTTGTGGTATACTAGTGGATCTTATTGGATGCTTTCTGAATCTTTTTGAGACTAATTTAGCTCCATATATTTTCTGCATTCTGGATTTTAATTCACACCATTACATACGTGTAGATGTATCAATAATTTATCATGTATCTTTGGTGTGTACAAGAACTCTTTCTAGCAGTGTGATGGTCTGCCACCCCGTCTACCTGTATGACAGCAGTAAGGTTTGCTGGGAAGAAGGTGGGTGGGTTGTCGTTGATGTCAGAGACCTCTATGCTGACCATGGCGGTGGATGACATCGGCGGGGTTCCAGTATCGAGCGCTCTGACAGCCAGTGAGTAGCTGGGGACCTAAAAGCACAGAGAGCACGGAAGACTGTCACTACAATCATAGGGATGCAATCTAGAATGAAGACGATAAACGATATTTTAAACAAAACTATTTAACAGCCTCATTCTAAAACTGTACGTACGCACAAAAGGCAAAAATGGCATATGACAAAAAAAATTTCATATTTATAAAATCATGTACATGCAATTTTCCTTTATACATCACAGTTGAGCCTCACAGTTAGTGCACAAGGTCCCGCTACAGATCACTGTTAACCATAAATGGTTGATGCAAAACACTTCATGAATGTCAGTGTTTCTATAAATGAGCCAGAAGGTCAATTTTATTTCATGATTAACGAAGGAAAAAGGGGTTTTGGAGGGGAGTCACAATGTCACCAAGGCAGAAAGTGATGAGTGGAGAGTTGAAAGCATAATTTTTGTTTGCCACAGTGACGTGAAATAAAGTTTATAAATCACCACCTGCATTTTAGGAGCTAAGATCCACAGTTGAGCATCCATGTGTTTTGTAGCGCAGCTGCAGTTGGAGATTACTGGGAAAAAATTCAGGAAGTAACGAGAAAGAAACTAAAGCCACTTCTAAAGTGGTGGGACTCAAGCGACCAACAGTGAAAACACTGCTGAACTTTCCAGGGAGTGGCCAGTTGACCAAAATCACTTCAACGGTGCAACAACAACTCATCCAAGAGGTCACAGAAGACCCCACAACCACACCCAATGAATCGCAGGCCTCACTCACCTCGGGTCAGAGGTCATGCTTCTGCATGGCAGAATTTTAAGACAAAAACCACCGCTGAGCAAACGCCTGCGCAAACCTCTAACAGCTCTCCTTCTGCACTTCAACAACTGCTAAAAGATGCACATGCTACTAATTTGTAAGAAGAGACTAATCTAAATTATCTTATCTTATTGCTCTACTTTACATCTATTTGAATGATACATTTTTGGTGATGTGATGTACATGAAGGTAAAAGAGTGAAGCAGAAGTTTTAAAAAGAGACGATTTGATTAAGTTGTTTAGTGGAATATGCAGAAAATATAGAATTAGGCAGACAGGTACATTGCTTTATAGTGTATTGAGGTTGTGCATTGTTTTTAGAAAAGTGCCTAAGTAATTGTTGAACTAATTAGTTTTGAAAATAAAAAAAAGTATATGTATCACCTTTTTGAGGAAGTAATTACTATTTCCAAGTATCTTGACCGACACTGGCAGAAACTATTACAAAATTCATTCAATGATTTTATGACACTTTGCATCTATTGCTACATAACGCGTTGTAACATGCTGACATGTAAGTAAGTTAAAATGAGGAAATCTCTCCTGAACTGAACTGTGTCCTTACTGTCTCACGGTCCAGCGGCTTGTTGACCTTTATGATCCCACTTGTCGGGTCAATGAAGAACTCGTTGTCCTGGTCTCCACTGAAGATAGAGTAGAAGACGGCTCCATTCAGACCGCTGTCAGCATCTTCTGCTACCAGCTGCAAGCAAAAAATATACAAACACATCATAACTAAATAATATAGTGTGTCTCAGATTGCAAGGTTGTCCTTCTGCCACTAACGTAAATAAGAAAAATAATAATAAAATAGCTTATTGCTAATATATTTTTACTTAAATATAATAAAATAAAAAGTTGGATCTGGGCGGTAGAACGGGTGCTCCATGTATAAAGTAAGGGGTTGGAGGACTTTATATTTTTTAAGGTCAACTACAACATGATAAAAGTCGAGTCAACGTCGACTAATCGCGGCGACGTCATAATGACGAAACCGCCTCACACCGCCTCAACAACTTAGAGGCTTTATCAGCTATATTCAAGACAAATATTGATTTAAACCTTTTACTAAGTATTTTATGCAGAATTAAAAGAACAAGAAACAAATTATTATCCCGGACTTCTTCTGAGCAGTGGAGAAAAGCCGCACAAAGACTTGTCAAACTTTTCTTTTTTTTTTTTTCCAAACATCGGCTGATGATCGCATATGCTGGACAGCTGCACATTTATGAGTCAGATTATTACACTGACTACAATGGTGCTTTTGGAAAGTCACAAACAAAACTTATTATGAACGGATAATGTTTGGTTACTGATGAACCCAGCGCCGCCTCCAGCTGCTCCTCCTCCCCGACGCGCAGCAGGACGCGCCGCTGACTCAGCAGCGGGTCTCTGCGGGATGAATCGACATGCAGACGGCGGCAGAGATCGCCTCTATCAGATCCTCAGAATGGAGCTTGGACTTCGTTTCCAGATGTTGTCAAACAGAATTTTTAGAAGAGCCTGATATCTGACGCATTGTCGCACATTACTCCGGTAGTCTTTTTTTTAATTTTATTAAAATAATTTTTTCGGCACTAGTTGGCTTTATTTGACAGCAATCCGACAGGAAAAGGTGCAGGGAAATGGGAGAGGGGAGAGAGGCATGGCCCCAGCGAAGTGAGGACAGGAGTTGGACTTCATCTTCATGGTCTACAGTCTCTGTACGCGGGGCGCCGCGCTAACTACTGCGCCGCGCTAACTACTGCGCCGCGCTAACTACTGCGCCGCGCTAACTACTGCGCCACGCTAACTACTGCGCCACGCAACGCCCCTATTCCAGTAGACCTTGCTGGAATTTTTGGTTTCTCTTTGGTAAATTATTTACATTTTTATACAAGCTGAGCTTTTTGATGAACTCACCTAGTTCATCTTTCATTTTCTTGGAAAAATCTGTTTTGTCACTAGTCGACTGGCCCCGAAAAAAGTCATTACAGAGTATAGTGTCAACAGGTCGACGAGTCGAGTAGTTGATGAAATCCCTAGAATAGAGGCTATTGATGTCGACACAACTGTCCTGGGTTTGAGTCCCAACCTGTAGACCTTTGCTGCATTTCTCCCTGGTCGACTTCATAGCTCGCCGACTCCTTGCAATCATTTTTTGCACATCACTTTGACTGGTTGCAGTGACGTGTTACTTGTTACTGATCAATATCTGAAGCCCAAACTGTAACTTTCCATCCATTATATTTACCCTCAGTTCTACTTTTCAATCAGTGTTAAAAAGTGTGATTCTGAGAATAAAGACATTTTTAATGTGTTCTCTAATTGCATTCATGAGGTTTAGGCAAACATTTTTCATTTGATCTTAAGACAACAATTTAAAAAAAATTGAGACTGATGAAAAATTGTATTTTCATTTGAAGCTACATCAGGGTAACCATTTAGAACCACCTACTGGCCCTGCAAACCTTCTGTTACCAGAACCCTGGAAACATGGGACTCGTAGCAGGAACTACCTAACAAAACCATAAACGTACCTGCACTACAAAATGTCCAATTGTGGAATCTTCTGGCACCACAGCAGTGTAAAGGGCATGGCTGAACACTGGAGCATTGTCGTTTACATCTGTTAGGTTGATGTTCAATGTAGTAATGGCACTCAAAGGAGGAGTGCCACCATCACGAGCCTCCACGGTTAGAAAGTAGTCCTTGCAGGTGTCATAGTCTAAAGGGAGGGCGACTAAAATGGCACCTGTGGAACAATAAGAAGACAAAGAGAAGAACACATACATTCAGAGCAGTGGCTGAGTACTGGGAGACAATATCGCCTGCTTTCTTCTACAAATCAGATAATTGTTTGCATTTTAACTGGTTGGAAAGCAGGTTGAGGAGGGACTTTCTCAGGGCACCACAACTGCCTGCATATTTACTGTATATTTCTAGCTTAAAAAGTTAGACATAGCAATTAATCATGATTAATCAAGCATTAGTGTGAGTGTTTCAATCACAGCACCACTTAAAAGGTCATTTGGTTTGATATCACCTATCAAAGAAGAGCCCTTCTTAGATATTGTAAGACTTGATTGTTGAAACATTATACAAATTTGATTGCAGATATAAAATGTTCTAAACTTTTCCTCAACCATTTTACTGGATAGTTCCTAGGAGGTACAATTATATGTTTTTTTAGTACTTTATCTTACATTATAGGAACCAGAGAGAATTAGAGAGAAATTGTTACTTTGGCTTTTGTATTTTATTTTCAAAGACAAAACATTTCCAAAATAAATGTTGCGTGAAAACCAAATTTCAATTGCATATTTGCAACTGGAGCTGCACAGTTTCGCAGTTGGTAGCCCCGTTGCTTAGTAGCAAGAAGGTCCAGGGTTCGATTCCCAGCCTGGGGTCTTTCTGCATGGAGTTTGCATGTTCTCCCTGTGCATGCTTGGTTCTCTCCAGCTTCCTCCCACAGTCTAAAAACATGACTGTCAGGTTAATTGCTCTCTAAATTCTCCTTAGGTGTGTTTGCCCTATTTGTCTCTGTGTTGCCCTGCTATGGACTGGTAACCTGTCTATAGCAGGAAATGGCAATTTCGCCGCTGTGCATTGATTGTCAAGTTACAATTTTTTTTATGTTGAGTTCAACTCCTCCCTATCTCTCTGACTTTCTTGTCTGATTACTGTTAAATAAAGGCCATTAATTCTGAAAACAATGTTGAAACAAAGAAACAAAAAAAACAACTATATTTCTAAAAGTCATCGGTTGCATAATTCAAACAGACAACTCCCTCACTTACCAGTCAGGGGATGAATGTAGAACCTCCTGTGTTCGTTGCCTGATCTGATGCTGTACGAGATCTCAGCATTTGTCCCGATGTCTTTGCTAGCGGCATGCACTCTCAGAACCTCAGTACCGACTCCCACATCCTCTGGAACGGTTGCCAGCAGATCGCGGCGCTCGAAAACAGGCGGGTTGTCATTGATGTCCAGAACAGTGATTGTGATGTTGACCAGCGAGAAGAGAGGCCGTGGCGAACCCTGATCAGACGCACGCACGGTTATCTGATGAGTCGGCTGGACTTCCCGGTCGAGAATGTGCTCCAGGACTACTATGCCAGTGAACTCATCGATGGAGAAAAACCCTCCAGCAGAGTCAGCCAAGGAGTAGACCACCATGCGACCTGGACCTGCTTTTTAGAAACAACCATTAGCTACGTATTTGAAGCTTCTGATCCTTCTTGTTTATGAAGCAAAATGTTTATGCAGTGAGTATATGGACATTTTCATCTTTTTTATTTATTACATAAAAGCTTTGTGTCATTTCTTCATAGTAGCGATCAAACATGGCTGCCTCAGAGGAAAGATCTGCAGAGGAGTAGGTTACTCCTCTTTGTACATCTCTAGCAAGCCTTTCTGTTACTTTTCCCTCATAAGCTCTTGAAATGACCAACTATCTTCTTCAGGATGTCCATAGTTCCTGTGATGCTGCTCCATTCAGTTACACCCTGTGCACAACAAGCTGAAGAGTGTGTGCAAATCTGCCAGAGCTTGAATCATTGCATTTTCTATTTTTATATTACCATGTAAAATGTTGTGTCCATGCTCTGTTGATATCTCAACTGTTTAGTATCTCTTTGACTTCTCTGGTTATATACACTGCTCAAAAAAATAAAGGGAACACTCAAATAACACATCCTAGATCTGAATGAAAGAAATATTCTCATTGAATACTTTGTTCTGTACAAAGTTCCATTTGCACAACAGCAGGTGAAATTGACAGTTTGATTTCACAGAAGTTTGATGTACTTGGAGTTATATTGTGTTGTTTAAGTGTTCCCTTTATTTTTTTGAGCAGTATATGTTGCCGAATCAGATCCGCCAACCTGCTGGGCATGCAGTACTATTGTAACAAATAACAATATTACCCAATGTGTCATGAGGCAAAGCAGTAACGTGGGGCAAGCCTATCAATTTTAGCTGTCCGTAGTGAAGCTAACTAAGAATGTTCAGACAAATTAGAAAACTTGCCACTTGCACTAGCATGGCTGTGCCAGTTAGGTAGTATTAAGAGGGGAGGGTCTTCCTTGGCTCCAGCAGCCACAAAAGGTGATGAAAACGTATATTTTCCTCTATAGCAATGAGTTGATGTGCGAAGCAATAAATACTGTCACTCATTCTGTAAATATTGTTGCCTTATCCCTGGGAAACCTCTCTTCTCCCTTTAGTGCGATGCTTCATCCCAACTCCCAGTAAGCTTGCTTAACCTGCTGTAATCGGACGACTGTCAAGTATGATGGTGGCTGCATTTTCTGCCGTTATTTCAAATTTTGACTTTATGTTTATGAATATGCTTTGATCTAAACCACTTCATTATTGCTCTGTCTGGAAAGTTGTTTGTTGTAAGGTGACCTTAGAGGCTTATTTTTAGTATATAAATATGCATCTAATCACTTGTAAAAATAATGTAAAACCAATATTAACCTTTACAACAAAAAGCTGAACCTGCCTCGTTAGCAGAACAGTAAGTATGTCCCTGTAAATATTTGGCCATGCTGTAAGATTAGTAATAACGACATTGTCAGCAATAACTGCTAACTGAGCAGTAACAGTCGGTCTGTCATCACCTTCATCTGGGTCTACGGCGTGGATGCGAGTGAGCAGAGCCTTTACTGGAGTGTCTTCATACACACTGACATAATACTGTGACAGTGTAAAAAGCGGCGGGTTGTCATTCACATCTGTCACCACCAGCTGCACTTCAGCACGACACCACCGCCCTCCACCATCAGTCGCCTTGGCAGTTAATCTGTAGTTAGGATTGGTCTCACGATCAAGAGCCACTGATGACTTGATTTCACCTGGACAGGTGAGAAGCAAAGAAAGTCACGTTTGGAGACGAGGGACCCAACAGGGACACGACAGTGTGTCAAACATTTCCAACAGCTTTAGTGAAAACACAAACTACAGCAAAATTTCAACAATTTCAACACTAAAAGATATAACAATAAAAGAGTGTTGGAGCAAAACCCCACACACAACAACTGCAGCATGCTTTTATTTTCACTGGGTTGGATTGTTGTAACAGTATCTTTACTGGCCTCTGCAAAATTAAGCAGCTGCAGTCCATCCAGACTTCTGCTGCTAGATTTCTGACCAACATCAGAAACACGGATGTTATATTACACAGCATCGGATCCGTATTTGTAAAAGTATATAGTTTAAAACTTCACAGTTTGTCTACAAAACAATAAATGTTCTTGGGCTGAAACATACAGTATTTCTGAGTTGCCTCTAAAATATGAAACTGAGTTCCCATACATACCAGTGTCTGGATCCATGATGAAGTCCTGGGATCCAGGACCATGCAGGGAGTACTTGAGCCGAGCGTTGCTGCCGGCATCAGCATCTGTAGCTCCAACCCTCAGCAAAACACTGCTGAGTGGGAGGTCCTCTGGGATGTTGGCTGTATATACCACCTGCATAAAAGCACACATTTATAAAAGAATAAAATAACCTAACAACTTTTACGTATCAATATTTTCCAAATCCTACCAGCAGTTGAGGCTGTCTTCCTACCTGGTCACAAATGGGGTTGTTGTCATTGGTGTCCATCACTGTCACCTCCACAATTGTGTGGGATACAAAGAGTCCATCACTAGCGGTGACATTGATGATGTAAAGGTTGCGTTCCTCTCTGTCCAGTGGTCCTTTCACATACATCTTCCATTCACCCTGAACCAGGCCAAGTGCAAATACACCTCGGTAATTCCCACCTGGGAAACACAAAGTCACACTGTTTATCAATCCCAATCAATAGAAAAAAAAAATTTTTTTTCCTCAAATAAGGGTAGCTCATTTCCAGCCTGTAAAGCATAACATCTGACTCAGCACAGCACCAATTTACAGCATTGACATTGTGCAGGCAAAATATGTCTGTATGGGACAGATTAATGCAGCCAGAAAAAACACCACGACTGAACTGAAATATTGTGCCACATTACTGAAACTCAACTGAACATTAACAGCCACCAGAGACCAGAAAACCATCATGGAACCAAAGGGATACATAACCATGGTTGAACTGCTGCTGTAGGACCTTAGGAAACTGTGCAGATCACACAGTTATAAAAAAAATTTATGGAATATACTGTAAAATGTACGGTATGGAATCATGGAGTATTTGTGTTTTTGGTCATGACTCACCAGTTATGACATAGCTGACATGCCGGTTAACAGCGGAGCTGTCGTTGTCCTTTGTGTTCAGAACAGCCACCACCTCGCCTGGAGGGCCACTCTCCTGGACTGTACTGAAGTAATGGTTCTCCATGAATATGGGGGGGTTGTCATTGATGTCTGTCACTGCCACTGTCACTGTGCTGGTACTGGAAAAAGACAGGGTCTCTCCCAGGTCTGATGCTACCACTGTGAATATGTAGGACGGATTGGACTCATGGTCGAGCTCTTTGCATAAGACAATCCAGCCAGTATTACTGTCGATGCTAAACGTCCGAACCAATGCATCGGAGTTTTCCTCTGCCTGGATTAATGTCCCAAGCCTGTATGTTACTTGGCCATTAGCTCCTGAATCTGGGTCATGAGCTTTGACCTGTATGACTCTGGTTCCAATAGTCATTCCTTCCATAACAGTCGTCACATAAGAGTTGGACTCGAACGCTGGTTTATTGTCATTTAGATCTAAAACTTTGACCTCGACATCAACGGACGTCACAGCATCCAACTTACTCTGGTGTCCAGTGGCAGTTATTTTAAAGCTGAATCCTTTCATCACCTCATGATCCAAGGGCTTATCCAGTTTAATCACTCCTGTATTTTTCTCTACTAAAAATACTCCATCTAGATTATTTTCACTACTTTCTCCATTAACAATGGCAAAGCTAACTGAATGTGGGTTATATCCGTGAGGACTCTTGAGATGAACCCTTCCAATGACGGAACCTACTGGTGTGTTCTCTAGTATGCTAAATGAGTAATGGTGCTGCATGAAGTCAGGAAAGAACGCCTCTGGAGACAGAACATGAATGTAGACAGGGACCAAAGAGTGCCGAACTGGATTTCCTCCATCTACAGCCTTCACAAAAAATGATAATACTGAGTTTCTCAAGTGGCTGAAGCTGCCTTTGGTAACCAGCCAACCACTGTCTGTGTCTATGTCCAAAATGTCTGCTACAGGGATCCGTGCCTCACTGTATAGTGAAAATGTTACTTTGGCATTAGAGCCATAGTCAGGATCAAGAGCCTGAATCTGTGTGATGAAGAACCCCTTGGCTACATCAAATTTGAGCGTAGCTCTGTACTCTGTAGCACTAAAGTGGGGTGCATTATCATTTTCATCTAAAATAGTAAGATGGATTGTGCAATAGGAAACACGACCCCCTGAATCCTGAGCTGCCACTGTAAGAACAATGTCCATGTTGGGAGGGTCTTCACGGTCAAGTTTTTCTATTGTGCTTATCTGACCATTAGCATCAATGCTAAACAGGTCGTTACCCACATCGTTAACAAATGAATAAGTTATGTGGCCATAAAGTCCAGGGTCTGCATCCGTTGCCCTCACCTAGAATTTAAAGAATGACTTTAGAAAACAGAGGATATTTAAAAGGAATACATATGAGAACATAGACGAGAAAAATAAAATATATAGACAGTCATAAATGTATACAGATTATAAGATTAGTGAATCTCAAAAGCACCTACCTGAATTACATTGGTTCCCACAGGAGAATTTTCTCTTAACTCAGCCTCAAACATCTTCTGTTCAAACACTGGATCATGCAGGTTGGCCCCAAACACTTTAACGTGAACCTGAGCTGTGCTGGTAAAAACTCCGTCAGACACTGAAACGTTGAGGTTGTAAGTAGGCTCCATTCTTTGCTTAAGGTGGCTGGACAACATGATGATTCCCGTTTTTCTTTCCATCACAAAATCCATTCTTTCATTTCCTGACAAAATACTATACACCAACTTGTCAAAATCTGAACTATCAGCATCCGAGGCCTGAACACAAGTTATAAAGTGTCCCTTTGGTGCTAACTCACTCACATATGCCTCATAGAGAAGCTGGTTGAAAACTGGAGGATTGTCATTCATGTCTTTTAGAAGAACAGTCACTGACACTTCAGTGCTTAGTGATGGAAAACCATTATCAGTGGCCCTGACAATGAAATCATACTCTGGGACTAGTTCATGGTCTAGGATTCGTGCTGTAAGAATTAATCCACTGCTACTATCAATGTGAAAATAATCTGTGCTGTTATGCTCTTTTGAGAATATCTGATAGCCAACAACATTGTTCTTCTCAGAGTCCATGTCTGTGGCAATAACTTGAAGGGCTGGAGTTCCGATCATGACAGTTTCAGACAGAACAATCCTGTAGGACATCTCTTTAAAGACAGGTGGGTTATCATTTATATCTTGGACCAGAACATCTACATCAACTTCTGCATGGGAGCCAGTCAGGTAGTTTGTAGCTCTGATGGTCAGGCGATAATATGGCGTTTCTTCATAGTCCAATGAATTAATTACACTTATAACTCCGGTATCAAATCCAATACCAAACTGAAAAGACGCATCTCCAACGACAATAGTATAGATTATGTTTTGTCCATCAGGACTGGTTGCATTGATGCCAAGAATCGGTGTGTGAACATCCACATCTTCATTCACAGAAACAGAGTAGAAGGATTTGTCAAAGACAGGCATGGCTTTGTTAACAACAGTGATGGGAAAAGTAATGGTAGATGACAGGGGAGGGTCACCACAATCTTTGGCATGTATCTCCATTTGGTACTCTGCATTGGACAAATCTGACTCAAAAGTCCTTTTGAGGCTAATGGTGCCTGTCTGTTGGTCAATCATAAAGTGGCCATGATCATCTTTGAGAAAGTATGTCACCTCTCCATTAATACCTTTGTCACCATCCACTGCAGAGACTTTGAAAATGGATAAACCTGACTCAGCTTCTACTTGAACAGCTGCATAATATGGAAGTCCAACAAACACCGGAGCGTTATCATTTATGTCTTCTATATGAACTTTAACGAGAACTCTGGCCACATGCTGATGATCATGCTCCCGCCTTGCTTCCACAATCAGTTCATAGAAGTCCTGTTCTTCTCGATCAAAGGGTATTCCTGTGGTCTGGATGACACCAGATGTTGGACGAATGGTAAACATTGTGGCAGCATTCAGCAGCGTGTGCAGCAATGGCTCGTTGAGGCGGTTTCCTACAGCACTGACCACAGCCACTACGGAGATATTTGACACATTCTCTTTAATAGATGAGACGTAAACCTTCTGGGAAAAACTTAGACCCGAGTCCAGAGCCTCTTTGACAATTATTGTCACCAAAGCAGTGGTGGAAAATTTTCCATCTGAAACTCTGACACTTAGGCGAAAAAGCTCTTTGGAGAAGTTGCTGTTTTTGACGACAATAATCCCACTAGAGGATTTGATGGAAAAATTCTCCAACACTCCTTCAGCCAAAGAATACGTAAGATCTGTAGGAATATCAGTATCAGGGTCTATAGCTGATACCTGCAGGACCTCGACTCCAATATAGGTGGGAAGTAGAAGAACAGTTTCATAAGTATTCTGTTTGAAGAGAGGAGGTGAATCATTTGAGTCCATCACTTGTATAGTCACCTCAGTTGGACTATCTGCTATAAGTTGTGGCTTACCATTGTCCCTCACATTAACATGGAAGTGGAAAGCTGAAAATGTCTCGTGATCAAGATTAGCAATGGTTCTAATGGAGCCAGTGACTGAGTCCACAGTGAAGAACATCTTTGCAGTCTCCTCAACAATCTGATAAACCAACAGAGCATTTTGGTTGGAGTCAGCATCAGAAGCTTTGATTACTAGAGGGAGGTTTTCTGAATTCAAGACCACACTGTTGACTGGTGCTAGCTCACAAATGCTGCCGTGATAGTGATGCTGTTGGAACACAGGTGGATTGTCATTCTCATCCAATATCTGAATTAACAAGCTAGCATTAGAGGCCATCCCGGCCATGTTGGTAGCTTGCACTACAAGGCTATAAGAAGCTATATTTTCATAGTCAAGAGGTTTTTGAGTTGTAATGACTCCACTATATTGATTAATCTGAAAAACTTGTTCTATGTTTCCTTGCTTGATGTCAAAAGTGAGGGTTGACTGGCTGACAGCACTGATTGTGGTGACAGAGGTCCCAATAATGGCATTCTCTCTGATCTCAGTCTGATATTCAGGTTGAAGGAATCTTGGACCAGAATTGTCTGAGAGAGTGATGGTAATCCGCACTATTGTAGTAGCAGATAGGGGAGGGGTGCCGTTGTCAGTGACTCTGACACTAAGAACATAGTGTCCGATGCTAGATAAGTCCAAATGACGTGCAACACGAAGTATACCAAGAACTGGCTCAATGTTGAATGCATTCCCAGTGTTTCCTGTGGAGAAAAAAAAAATTATATTATATTTGCAATGTTTCGAAAATTTACATTTACATGGTTTTCAGGAACTACAGTAGCTTACCTGCTTCAATGGAGTAGTGCAATTCAGCATTCTTGCCTTTGTCTTTGTCCAGAGCGGTGACCTGAACTACAGCTGATCCCACTGCGGCTGATTCATAAACTAAGCCTTCGTAGAGTGCACTGGTAAAAAAGGGTGCATGATCATTTGTATCTTCCACCTCTATCAGTACACGAGCAAGATTTTTTCTGTATGGGAACTCTTGGTCCTTGACCTGGAGAGACAAAAGTAAAAGAGAATAAATACCTAGATGTGGTCATCGTTAGCAATCTGTATATTATAGCACCCACAACAGCTTACACCAGTAAGCTGTTGTGGTGCTAAATTAAATTATAGTGTAGGTATGTACTCAGCACCCTTTACTCTGATACACCTAAATAAAAGTAAGAGCCACCAGGTGCAATTAGAAAGTTGCCTTCTCAGTAAACCAGTTTGTGCTGGAAGAGGCTACCATGTCACAGCAAGACCCCATGCTCTCTGACTCAAGGTTTGTCCACAACGTTTGCCTGAGTCCGACAAATTATATGAACCTGAGAGTGAAATTAACAACCATGAGGGAGGTTGCAGAGAGTGAAAAATGTGGCGCTGGCATTATGTATTCAGCTGAGCAGAGCTGTGAAAATAGCAGAGCCATTTCAGGAGTTACAGTGGAAGACGTACAGGCAGTACGCTGATAATTGTGACAGACAAACTGGCAGCACAGGGCAATCTCAGTTTTGTGAAAAAATGCATGTGGAACAAACTTACATGTCCAGCATGCAGAATGTGACATACAGTTCAGACCAAAAGTTTGGACACACCTTCTCATTGAATTCAATGAGACACACAGTTTGGACACACAGTTGTGTCCAAACTTTTGGTCTGTACTGTAATGCAGCAAAGTCAACCATTTTGAAGTTAAATAAAGAGTATCTTCAGAACAAAGAAAAAGAAACGAGATCAGTAGTCAGTGAACCTAAGAGTTATGATTTCAGATTTTGGAAAGAAGCTGGAGTACCCACAGAAAGCCTAAGTCAGGATTTGTACAAAAGATCTGGCTGCATAGCAACAGTGCTTATAACTACTGCACTGGGCAGAAATTTCAACACATATACATCTAAATTTATTAAATTTAGTCCTAAAAAACTGTTGTACATTCAATTCCTTATGTTTAATTCATTATTTTCAGGCTTTCTGGGTGTTTTGACAGACAAAGATCTTAGATGGTGAAAATTAGTGATGGGAATTTTGGCTCTTTTGACTCAACTGCCAAAGCTTTCAGTTCCCCAAACAAATGTTAATTTATTATAATATATAGCCTCAAATTTTAGCTTAACTTGGCAAATATGAATGTTTTGAATGCTAATAAATTCTTTTGCATTTAGTGTTCTTATGAGAAAATTTGTACTTGTCTATTTTTATGTATTTTTCTGTACCAGCAGGGATCTTAAATTTTGTGTAATATTTTATCCAAACTTTTCATTTTTAATTAACACAAAAACAAATGAACAAAACACTGCTAAGCAATCTATTGAACAGAACCAAAACAGAAACAGATTTTTCTGTTATGGTCATGTTGATGAGCTGAATCCAAAAATCACATTGGTTTTGCTCCATCAGATCAACTTTCTGAACTATAGAGCAACATGAGCATCAAAATGCATGACTTGTTCTCACATCTGGATCGGTTTCCTGAGAATCTGAGATCAATGAGTGATGAGCAGGAGGAGAGATTCCATCAGGACAGGAAAGAGATGGAGACATGGTGTTCAATTCACATTTACTTACCCTTATCAGTGTTTATTATTCAATTTACAGAAATCCAAGTTTGTAACATTTAAGTAATACACTCTATTAGAAAAAAAATGTTTTCCCCTAAAATATTTTTTGGATGAGAAATATTAACGAAAATTAACTAATAATGTCAAAAAATGTAATAAATTTAGTCAGAAGATCGGATTTCTCTAAATCAGATTAGAATATAAACCTGACCAGATTGAGAAAAATGGATGTCATCTTTGGATTCAGTGGTGCAAAATAGTTATAAATCAGCTGAAAAACACAGACAACTTAGAAAAAATATTTTTTGTAACCAGCATCTAACCAGCACACTGTTTTCTTTAGGATTTGCTGTGATTCAGTTATGTTTTAATGGTCAAAGTAATAATAAAGAAATAATATTTTAATGAAACAGCCCTTTAAGGATATTGAGTCAAAGTTTTTAGCAATGTGGTCAGTTAAGAAAATATTTAAGCTCTAAAATAGTCCTTGAATGGCAAGACCTTAATTAAAAGAGCTAGGATCAAAGGATTGGCTTATTCTTATGCAGAGTATACGTACAATGACAGTCAAAATGTGCTGGGCACAGGCCTCGTGGTCCAGCCTCTGAGCAGTGTAGACTGTCCCCAGCGTGGGGTGGATGTGGAACAGACGCATGCTTCTAGAGTCTATGGAGCTGTGGAGAGAATAGGTGAGCTGGTGATGCTCGTCACGGTCTGATGCCAGCATCTGGACCACTTCAGTGTTGGGTGGTGTATCCTCCGAAATAATAACCTCGTAGACTCGTTGTGAGAAGACGGGATCATTATCATTACTGTCTAGAACAGTAATGTAAACCTGGAACATAGAGACATTGATAAGAGAAAAAGGAATTAGTTAAAAAAACAAAAGAAAGGCAGTATTAACTGAAATGTGCCATTTTAGTTTTTAATGGGCTCAATTTCACAAACAGCTGTCCTGTCATACCTCCTGTTGTCTAGACTTTTGGCTTATGTTATTTCCTTGTATTGATTTCTTTTTTTCATTTAGTCTACCTCCCTGGTCTCCACCAGCCACCGGTTCTCTGTCCACAAATCAAACTTTCTAGTATGTGAGCTCCTGCTGCCAATGCCAATCTGTGCTTGGCTTTCATTATGCTACTTTAAACTAACAAGCAAGCTGCAGCAGGTCCACCAGCAGTGTTAATATGCTTTAAGGCTAAATGAGCATAAAGTGAGTACTTGAAAGATGGAGGATGAAATCTTTCAAGTGAGATGCTCACTGTGTGTTAGTGAGCATCTCGCTAAAACACAGCAGAGATGTTTCATGAAGAACCTGGAAAACAGATTCAATAAATACTAAACGTTACAACAAGAAAGACAGAAGGTCGTAGCAAGAGGTCACCTGTACATATGCAGTGCTGGTGCCGTCTGTGGCTAGCACTGTCAGGTTGTAGAAGGAACGCTGCTCAGCATCCAGGGGCTTTGCGATGATGATGGTAGCTGCTGTCCTCTCCACGTCGAACACACTGTCGCTGTTCCCACCTGCCCCCAAACAAGAGTTGGAAACAGAAGGTATGCAGTGTGAGTCATACAAAGTTTTTCTGAAAATAAACATGTCATAATTAAATGAACAAATGTAGCCTGGTGTACAGCAAAATTCACCAAAGCGTCGTGAATAAAATGTGTCAGGCCCAAATCTGGTTGATCCATAAAGCAGCATTTTTTCTTATGCATGGTTTTAATATATTTTGAGAAATATTTACCAATAATAAAGGAGGAGTTAATGAGATAATAGTCATGCTTCTGATTTTGAATATGTCAATAAATTATTGTCTGACAAATTTTCTCTCATTATTGTGGCTTCAGACATCATTTGGGTGATTCTGACTGACCTGAAACCAGAGAAGTTTTCTCTGGTTTAACTTCAGACAAGTTTCAACTGTATAAGAAAACTGTCAGGAATATTTTCAACATAGGGGAAATCAGCTTTGAGTCATTTCATGAGATGACCCAAGAAACATGAAAAAGAGAGTGCCAACCATTCAACACCAGTGCTGAGGTGAAAACATCCGGTGCCTCCCTTCAGCAACAACCTTGATGCTGGGCCAAACAATTATACAAACTAAACACTATGTCAAGATTCTCCATGGGCTCTGATGAATTCAATATTACTTTTCCAAACATTCCCAGCATTAAATCAGGTATTTAAGAAATCTAAATTATAGTGATTAACCATAAGTTGCCTTTACAGAGAAGACTGTTTAACAAGATAAACATTTTATCAGCTAAAGAAAACCAGAACAGTCATTATCCAATCCTTTTGAGAATTCACTTTAAGTCGTAACATTTATATTTATGTCTTGTAAGTTAATTAATCATTATACATGTGTAATCGTTCCATTATTGAGTCTTTGTGGTTATTTGATCAACCACTCTCCAATTGTATTAGTATTGTAAATCTGAGAATAATTATATTTTCCTGATGTACTCCTCTCTTTTTTAAAGAAGCTTAGGCATGGAGCCAGATATTACCCTTCAGAGAGAAAGACCTTTAAAGACTTCAGACAGATCATTTATTTAATGACACTTACAGATGAATATATTCTGATACTTCCCATGCATCATGAATGGCTTTAGCAATTAGATCTTTAGCCAACTATCTTCCTCTTCACTTCTCCATGGGCTGCCAACTTATGGTGGCAGAGTGGATTAAGTGTCCCAATGATCCTACCAGTTGTCAGGGGGTTTCTGCCACTGGTAGTGTTGTCATTCATGACAAACAGGTTCTAGGTGAGGCATCAGACAAAGTGCAACCTAAAAGATGTGGGGAGTTTTGTGGGGTTCTTCAGACCCTTGATATGCGCCGTTGGGTCCTTGTATGAGTGGTGTCAAAGCTTGGCCCGCAATACCAGAAGCAAGTCAGACATGTTTCCCGTAAGAGTTGATTTACACCAAGGTTTCCCTTTGTTACCAGTTTTGTTCATAACCTTTATGGGCAGAATTTCCAGCCACAGCCACACTGTTAAGAAGATATGTTCACGGCCAGGATAAAAATCAGCACCTCCAAATTCAAGACCATGATCTTAAGCTGGAAAAGAGTAAAGGGCCTTTTCAGGGTCAGGGTCAAGGCTCTGCCCCAAGTGGAAGAGTTTAAGGATCTCAGGGTTGTGTTCACCAACGACAGTTTGTCATGGTAAAGAGAGAGCAGAGCCACAAGGCAAAGGCCTTGATTCACTGGTCAGTCTACGTTCCTACCCTCATCTATGGTTAAGAACTCTGGGTGGAGACCAAAAGAAATTGTGGATACAAGAGGCTGAAATCAACTACTTTTGCAGGGAGTCTTGACTTTCCAGGTGTCTCTGGCATCTGGTTAAGATTCCTCCTGGAGACTCTCCTGGTGAGGTGTTCAGGAAACATTCCACCAGAAGGCGACCCAGAGGAAAACCCAGGAGACACGGAAGAGACTATAATTCTCAGCTGGTCCGGAAACACAGTGGGATTCCTCTGGAGCAGCTGGTCCATGTGGCTGGGGAGGAGGAAGTCTGGGCTTCTTTGCTTAGGCTCTTGAACCCACAACTGGATCCTGGATTAAGTGGAAGATAATGCATGGATTTTCCTGTCCACTCATAATTTAGATTTAATTTCATATTGAATTTTCTTTAAACCAACACAGTATGTTGAGGTATACATACAATTGAACTAAGAAGCTGACCTAGGTAATGACCTATAGTAGCATCCATTTCTAGGAGGTGGTTTCTACATTTAATCTGGAGTGGAGAGGAACATTTTCATTTTGACAAACTGTGCCATTAGTTTGATAATCAAATCAGCAGGTAATGTACCATTTGAGTGTGCTAGTGAAGATACATCTGAATACTATAACATGGACAGTTGCATTCTATGAAAAATCTATTGCTGCTGCTAATGAAGGGTCTGCAACTGGAGTTGTAATGAGGTAACAGAGGCTTGTAGCCATGGAAGCAGATAAAAAGAGAGTAATGGGAAATTTAAACAAATTAAACCACTCAACCAGAGCTTTGTTGTTGATTTTGCACATAAAAAAAAGCAGTGGCAGGAAATAAAAAGAAGGGTAGACTGTGGGTATGACCAAGTAAAAATGTTTGTTTTTATAAAGGCGACAAAATAAAGGGATTTCTTCTGATAGCACTGTGCCAAAATGAAAAGTGTAAATAAAATACCTTCTGAGGAACAGGTCTTGAAACAAGCGCTCTGCAAGATATAGAACATCTCACGAATAGGCCTGGCACCTTCCAGGCATGAAGTATCAAAGGCAGAAAAAAAGAGAAAGGGTAAGACAGGAAGAAAATACATTTTTGAAGAAAACAGGAAAAAGAGGACAGAGACAGCATTAGTTAATTCATAGCAAATATGCACAACACCCACTGATGTGAAGCTGTGGATTCTTCAGTTGTGAACCAGTACTATTAACAGATAAATAGACTCACAGCATGGTTGCATCACTATATGCCTGTGAGCTGGTACAATGCTCTTAGGCTTAGGAGCCTGGGACGGAGCGCCCCCTGTGGGCCATTTCAAATTTAAGTTGTGTTTCTGTATCTGAATTTGGCAGATGCTTTTATCTGAAGTGACAAACCAATGGGGATATAACAATTCAAGTAATATCAAAGCTAATAATCTACTGAGAAGGAAGACCAGGTTGTGTCTGAGGTGAGAGTATAGAAACAGAGTGCAGACACAGAGGAAAGTTCAGAAAGAGATAGAGAAGCAAAGGAGAGGAGACCACAGGGTAGGTGCTGGGTTAGGAGATGCTTTCTGAGGAACTGGGTCTTTAGAAGTTTCTTGGAGACATACTGGGATCTCCCTATTCTGTTAGCACTTATTAGGTCATTCCACTATTGTCCAACAACACCTGAAGAGTCTGGATAGTCTTAAGCAGGTAGGCACTGGTGTCCAACAATCCCTTGACGACTAGTGACAGAGAAGTGGCATAAAGCTTCGCGATTTAATTGGTTACAGTTCTATTTGGAACTTTGTTGGCTGACATCAGTGACCTCCATTTTTCAAGGCAGTTGTGGGAACTTTATTTGTATTGTTTTGTGCTTGAAAAAACAATGACACTTTTAAACGGCACTGCAAATAGGATTTCTACAAGGATGTCTTGCTCGTCCAACAAGGGTTATTATTAAACCGAAAAATTGAAATTCTGGAGGGAAATCAGTGTTTAGTATATGACCATTTATGAAAATAAATTTCATTAGTTATGATATTTTGTTACTCTTTACTTTAGGTTTGCTGAAAGAGAAGACACATTTGAAATCTTGTCACTGTGATAATCATCAGAATCGTTCAATAGACTTAAAATAATTATTTGCGACCGCTTTATGTCTGCATTGTCTCTGTACACAAATTGATCTTTATAACTTTCCGTTATAAAGTGTTAACAATGAGCAAAACTAAAGCATTTGAATTGTTGTTATTTAAAGTAAAAGATACAATAAAAGCACATAATTTTTATTTGATATTCGGTCTTCTAAAGGTTGACAACTTTAATTTAGCCAGAAATTTTTATCTGGCACTTGGGAAAAAAAAGTGTCCTATTTATAAGCCAGAATGGCACATATGGTTATGTCTGTTCACCTACATGGGAACTTTACCTGTGATATCAAACCAAACTGGAACTGGGTTCTGTTGTAGAGACACCACACCCACAATCTCAGCCACCTTGTCATTCTCTGTGACGGTAAAATTATAGAATGGCTCATCAAAGAGCAATGGTGGAGATGAAGGAGGTGGTCGTCGAATCCACTCAATATGCAGACGAGCCGTTGAAGACTTCTGGGGACGGCCATTGTCTGATGCTTTAATCTGGAGAAGCACAAAATGGCTACAATTAGTTACTGTTAAATTTAATAGTTCATAAAAAGTTTAGAATCAGCTTTTAGTGATTATACTAGTTCAATGACATTAATAAATAAATTTTTCCATATCATATTAATCACAATGTATGCAATAATAAATTTTTTGAATTACTCAAAAATCAGGCAGCTTCTATAACTGCTGATTTTTTGGAATATAAACCCCACTGGTTTCCAGAGTAACAAAATGGTAAAGTATTTGCAGCTATGTTTTAAAATGTCTTTCCAGTTATAAATATGAGACCTTTTTATATCAATTCGTTAAATTACGGAAAGTCAAGGCAGCATGTCTGAAAGTAGAATACTCATTTGTCTTCTGCCAAAAATAAGTAAGAATAAAATATAGGACCATCCAAGCAACCGAGTTAGAATAACTGAATGAAACAAGAGGTAAAAATGAACTCATACAGTCAAGATGTCGTAGCTTCCTGCAGTGAAGGCCTTGCGAGATGACACCACAGCTGTTTTGGGGTCTATGAAAAATTTTCCATCCTCATTGCCATCCACAAGGCTGTATGAGAGGTCACTGTTGGGCCCGTCGTCCTGGTCATAGGCAAACACCCGGTAGATGGGCTCAGCCTTCTTTCTTCGTTCTCTCTCCGGAAGTCTGACTTGGTAGACCTTATCATGAAAAGTTGGTCGGTTGTCATTTTCATCTAGGACTGAAACCATAACCCACAGCGTGCTGCTCTTGGGACTTGGACTGCTGTCTGAAATCAGCACCTATAGGAGCAGAAAGAGTTACTCAAATTCATCATCTATACACCAGATCCACTAAAAATTACAGTCCATAGAGAAGCAAGAGCAGCAGTATTTTACTGTTTTCATCGCAGACTTTATAGGTCTTGCTGATGACAGCATCTGTTAGTAAACTGCAATCTTTGAATTCTCACAAATGTTTAACTCACTGACATTAGAAACAGACAGTTGGGCTGCTCAGACCATCCTACTCTTCATTTCAAGACAACATACAGACATAAGTATTTTCCTACTCTTCCCATCTTTTCCTGATTTCAAAATAAAGATTGATAGGGTGGTAAAAGTGGGCAACAAAATAACAGGTCTTAGTATTTTATCAATCTGCTGTATATGAGCAACATATAGAGTACCAGAGTTCTGATAGTACTTAACTGAAATAACAAATGTCAGAATGGAATGTCAAAATGATTAATTCCACGTCTCAGTGATCACCTCTGGTTTCAAGAACAAAAGACGAGGTGCTGGATGAAATTTTTATACGAATTTGGAAAGATTTCCTCACCTCTAAAGCGTGCTCCGGTTGTTGTTCACGGTCCAGTTTCCGAGAGGTTGTAGTGATCAGTCCTGAGGAAGAAAACAGAGGCAGTTATTAAATTCAAGGATCCAAGGGTTTTATTGTCATACTAGCTTGCATTTTCGCATTTGAATGTTTATAGTTCAGAATTTGGACTCAGGTCCCAGATCAGGAAGCTTAGTAAATAAATAAATAAATAAATAAATGACATCAATAACTGGGAATTAATGTGATGTACAAAGGTAGCCGAATTTGGGTTTATTCTCAAGACTGCTGCTTTACGCTGGGTTATGTTAGAGCCAAGAATTTTCACAAGTTTTGTCCAGAAAAAGTGGAGGAATTTCTTAATTCGATATTTGGGGCTACATTTTCCCATCAGGGAAAATTGGATTAACCCTGGAAAGGCTTTCTCGCTCTATCTCTTGCAAATTTATTTCATTCAAAAAGTTCCCTCAGCTACAGTTTTAGGGAACATAACTCAATGATTTTTGCAACTTATGTACTTTTCCTGTTTTGCTGGATTTTTTACTGTGTGCCATGTCTGCTAAGCTCTGCAAATGAAAGCAATGTAAGTCTTACTGGAAGTTATGAAAATTTGATTATTAATATTGTCACCTTTAAGAGTTCTTCATAGTGTTTAAGGTTGGTTGATGTGTTCAGCAGAACTATCAGAGGTTTCTATTGGTTATTTTCTTGACTAAGAAAATAAAAATAAATCCCAGAGGTCAATTTTTCCAGATTTCTAAATCAATTCAGCCCAATTCCAAGTGTAGGTTGTTTAAGAGGAGAAGCTGCTGTTAACGAGAGTGGCTGGGAGGTTTGGCTGCAGGTTACTCAGTCTGACCGGGCCATCAGATGAAGCGGGGTTCGGTGTTCGGATGCTAGGCACTTAAAGGTTGACGTATTCTCCTCCACCAGTTTTAACAGAGCCCTGGTTGACCTGCTTGGGACAGGCTGATCAGGCTCAGGAGGTTCGAACCCTTTGAACAGAGAGCTGGTTTGGGCCGCTTTACAGCTCGATGGCGACAAGCAAGGGAAGCCGCTGGAACAGTCTGTGTGCAGGATGGGTGGAGTCCTTCATGATTAATTTTCAAGATTTAATAAGTGTAACGCCTGGTACAGAGAACCCAATAACTCAACCAAGTACAGACCACGTTTTAATGGATTTATTAAGAACCGGAACTGGCTGAGTCACAGACTGCTCATACAAACGTCCAGGAGTAATTCTTGGATGATGAATCAGCTGCTCAACGTCTGACTGGACTATAGAGTCTTCACAGAAAAGTTTCCAGGATGATTTCTATGCACAATTCGTCCAATGATAAATCTTCTCTGATGGGTGGAGACATGGTAAGAAAGCAGGTGAGGGTCAGATACACAGACGCAAATAGTGAGGTGACGAGGCATGAGGTGAGATGGGGTCAAAGGTGAGAATCCTTTTCTGTGGTTTGTGTACAGAAAGCAGAGATAAATGTAGAATCCAGCAGTAGAACGAGCAAATGTGTTGCACAGAACAAGGTCAAAACTGGAAGATTAAAAAATGGTAAGGAATGAATGCTGACCATCTACACACAGAACTGGAGTGTCTGTGTCTGGAGGGAGCTTTAATAGGGCAGAACACAGGCACTATGAATAACCTGATAACTACTTGGTGTAAGAACAGAAATTTATTCATTAATGTCTTTAAAATCAAACATTTGATATGAGGAAAAGAACCAGGCTGAAAAACCCAAAGATGTGTTTCAACTGTCAGAAAACTTTACAGTATCCCAGTCAAGTTTCCTTGGTGCTTGTTACAGCCAAGCTGATTCACTTGTACAGATGACTGCATATGAATGAATGACTGTGGTTGACTGCTGAGTTGACAAACAATAACTAATATTCACTCAAACTGATTTACAAGCTTTGGAGAACTGATATATCTTGGCAAAGGAACAATTCTAATTCTTCTTTCACATGACTTTGGCCTAAAACCCAATTCCATGGCAACACCCTTCCTTAGTAACCAATTAGACAAGACCATGGCAAACAAACATCCTCTTGTGCTGCCAGACAAGCAGAGACTTTGTCTTTGCATCAATTATGTTTAATCCACCAATGAAACACTTTAACAAATGGTAAATAGATTAAACCTAAATGTCACTTTTCAAGTCATACCTACCACTCAAAGTCCTTTTCAGCTCGAGCCAGCAACTCTCACAGACTCAACATACATGACCGAGAAACAGAAAATGACTCACCAGTACGAGAGTTGATAGTAAAGAAGTTTTGTGGGTTTCCACTAACAATCCGATAGCTTAGCCAATCAGCAGTAGAAGGCGGGGAGACATCAGGATCCTGAGCGTGGATTTGAATTACAGAAACGTCTCGGGGAGAATTCTCTGGTACTGAGCACCGAAACAAAGGCTCGGAGGTCAGTGGGGCGTTGTCATTGACATCGTCCACTTCAATGAACACCTCAGTGGTGCTGAACTGGGGGACAACGCCACGGTCACTGGCATAAACCGTCAGCCAATAAGAGTCCTTGGTTTCCCGATCCAATGTGTCTGTGGTGTAGATCACTCCTGAGGAAGAAGACACAGCAAACAGTTTGTGCAATCAAAGAAAATCCACCCAACTTCAAATATTAAATGTGCTTAGAAAATAAAGATTAAATAGATGAATAGAAAAATGTAGCACATAAGGAACTTTGAATTCATTTTGCACTCCATGTAAAGAGGGGAATGCAACAATATCCTGCACAATTAACTTCCAAAACAAACATAACATGACTCTCTGGAGAACATTCCATTTAGTATCTAGACACAATATTATACGGAAACATTGAAGCAACATCTAGACTTGAGCTGGAACGTTAAAGGTCGTGGCGCTGATTGGTCTTGAAAATGGATAATAACTCTAAGCATAGAGCCATTGTTATCCACTTTGGCTCTATGCTTAAGATTCTCAGAGAGAAGATCACATTGGTCAAACAATTTAAATGTCATGAAATTTTGCTTGTTAAGATTATCTTTCAAACCTCATGCTGAAAGGATAAAAAAATACCTAAGTTTAACCACACAAACTTTAGGAATACAAGATACTGTCTAATTTAACTGAAAAAATGCTGTTTTTTTTCTGCTAACAAGCTGGATAACTCATTGACCATAAAAGAAAACTCACCAGTTTCCTCATCGATGGCAAATCTTCCAAGCCCGCTCCCATCCCGAATGGAATAGTGGATCTCTCCATCTCTACCAACGTCATCATCTTGAGCACTAACTTGGAGTAATGTAGTTCCGATTGGGGCATTCTCTTCAATTCTTCCAGTCAAGGCAAAGTGTGAAAAGTAAGGAGCGTAGAGGTTTTCATTCACATCGATTACTTCCAACTCCACAAAGGTGACAGACAGAAGAGACACAGGTTTTCCCTTGTCTTTGGCTTTCACTGTGAGGTTGTAGAACTGCTGGACCTCATAATCCAGTTCCTTCGTCAGTCGAATGGCTCCACTGTTCCGATCTAATTCAAACCATCCATTGTGGTCGTTGACCAGAGAGTACCGCACCTGGCCTCCCAATCCCACATCTGGGTCCTGGGTATCGATCCAGGCTATAACAGTCCCTACAGGAAGATCCTCAAGAGCTCTGGCTTTGTAAACACTGGGGATGAATAGTGGAGGACAGTCATTCACGTCCTCTAAAATTACTTTCAAAATGGTGACTGAAAACTTGTGTCTCCCTTTTGCTGCACTGTCTCGAGCTTTAATCTTTAAGTTATAGGTTGGAACCAACTCTCGGTCTAGTTGGCCAGTGACATAAACTATCCCATTAGTGGAGTTAATGTCAAACTGTGTGGTGCTTGTCAAGAGAGAGTAAACTATCTCACCATTGAGTCCAAGATCTTTGTCGGTTGCCTCGACCTGGATAATAATTGTGCCTATTGCAGTGTTTTCAGGAATTACTATTCTATATCCTTCTTGTAAAAACTGAGGGGCATTATCGTTTGCATCCACAATGTGAACAGTAAGCAAACGCCAAGTTGCTTTCTGTGGGAGACCAAGGTCAAAAATGGTTAGGTTGAGGATATAGTGATCTCTCTTTTCTCTGTCCATAGGTAGAAAAACACTTATTAGACCAGTCTGCAAGCCAATGTTAAAACAACTGTCAGTGTTTCCATCTGAAATAGAGTACAGAATCTGACCATTGAAACCTGTATCACCATCATACGCATTCACCTGGAAAACACTGGAGCCAACCTTTAAGTCTTCCTGCACAGCGATGTCGGTGGGAAAAGCTTTGTCGAACTGGGGTGTTTGTCGATTAACAGAAAACAGGTCAATAAAACCTTCCTCAGTTTTAGATTTGGTGCTAGCTTTGGATTTTGTCAGTAACTTTTCAGCTAACCTTTGTGCTACACTGGTTTCTTTACATGTAAAATGCTTGTAAAGAGATTTTCCATGTACAACTGAAATGTTGACAAACATGGGATCTGAAAGGTTTTCACCATCTGTGGAAGTTATTTTTAAACTGAAGATGCTATGCTTGGGGCCCAGTGCTGAAAGGGAATTACGCAGTGCAAGAACTCCTGAATCAGGGTTGAGATCAAAGAGCCCCAGCTCATTTCCTGAAATGATCTTATATTTTACTAACTCTAACTCATCTATGTCAATTGCAGACATTGTGGTAATTGCTTCATCTACTGGGAAATCTACAGAAATCACACCCTTGCATGCTACTTTCTCAAACAATGGCTTATTGTCATTTACATTTTGTAAGTGGATTGTGACATTGACTTCACTCTCTCGCCTGTAGGGTGAACCCCAGTCAGAAGCTCTAACAACAAACACAAATACCTCTGGCGAGGCTTCGAAATCTAGATCTGTGTTGCTGCTTATGACACCAGAAAATTGGTTAATTTTGAAGGGTAGTTGCTGAAGGCAATGAATACTGTATGTAATGTATCCATTTTCACCTTTATCATCATCGACTGCAGAAACTGTTAATACGTTGGTCCCAGCTGGTACACTTTCATTTACAAAAACCTCATAGAAGGACTGGGAAAATTCGGGCGTGTTATCATTGGCATCTTCAATGGCTACCTGTACTTTAGCTCTGAGATTGCTGTCTACCTCCAACACCTCAAGACTAAAGATATCCTTGGAAACATGGGTCAACCAGCGAGAAGTGGAAATTACACCTGTTAAGGTATTAATTTTAAAAAAAGTTGAATCTGCAGAGGGTGTCAGAATATACTCTGCATCATCAGGTTCCGGTTTGATCTTAAAAAACCCCACAATTGTGCCAGGTGGTGAAACTTCATTGAGACTAACAACATAGAACTCTTGCTCAAAATTAGCTTCTGTTGTTTGCTGGTTTGAAAACATTATGTGGAGAACTTGTGGATCAGAGAACTGGGGAGGAAACCCTCTGTCTTTAGCCTGCAGGGTTAAGTTACAGCCATATGGGAAAGTTTCCCAGTTTATCATTTCGGTGGATTTAATTGCAAATTCCTCTTCTTCACGTCTTTCTATATAAAACTGTCCTGAAGGGTCACCATCCATAATAGTAACGGAATCAATTTCCCCGTTTAAGCCTTCGTCAAAGTCTTCAACACTAACAAGGGCATACAGACTATTCTTCTCCAGCCTAGAGGAGGCGTGGGTGACCACAGTCATAACTGGAGCATGCTCATTCACACGCTCTATGTGGACAAAAAGTTTGGCTGTGCTGCTAACTCCATTATTTCCATACAGCTTCATACCACGGTCAACCGCCATAATTTCTAAGTCGTACCGGTTCTGTTCATCAACATTAAGCTTTCCACTAAGATAAACCACTCCACTGGTTGGGTGTACTGCAAACAGTTCCATTTTGTCCTTGAAAAAAAAGTAAAATTCTCCATTGGAGCCAATATCTGCATCAGTGGCAGTAACTTGCGCTATGCTAGTCCTGAGAGGAGTGCTCTCTGCTATGGTCACAGAGTATGTGGTGGGTGAAAACAGGGGCCGGAGGTCATTCATATCCAACACTTGAATGCTGACTTTAGTCCAGGCCTCAAGAAGAGACTCTCCCTTGACATAGGCTTTCACTGTCAATACATAATTATCTTGAATCTCCCGGTTTAAGATGGCTGCATTGCCCCCTTTGGTCCTTATGCGCAAAAAAGAGAAGTCCCCCAGCACGTAGTCTTCTGCCTTGAAAAGCCCTTCGTCGTCTCCTGAGGTAATTCTGTAGCGGATTTCCCAGGACCTTTTGGTAAGGTGAATGCCCATTTTAATTTTACTGTTGGCATAGGTGCGTGCTGCTGAGTTTTCATAAACTGTTGCATGGTAGACGGAATGGGTGAAGCTGAAACTGGGCACATCCTGAGTTTCATGGGAGTTCTGGTTGTAGCCGGCTGATGGCTTGGATATCAGTAATAAGAGTTGGAGAGTCAGGCTGAGGAGAGGAACTTGCATGCCTGCCCATTTACCCATATTCAAATCTATCCCATCATACTGCCATCCTGAAACAGAAAAAAAGAAACAATGACAAGAGTTAGACACAGGAAGTTGGAACCGACTAGTATGGCTAGTCGGATATATTTATGTAGAAATGATACAAATTTGGCCTACGATAGAGACCTGTAGTCTGTCAGCTAAACATGGTGACCCATCCAGGGATGATCAGTCCTCAGCTTCTGTCCAGATTGGCTAACTAGCTAACTAGCTACATTGGCTCCACAGTTCTCCTCTCAGAGGCCACAGTCATCTTGAGGCCCTCTCTGCTGCTAACACTCTGACACTACTGTAAGGCTCTGACCAAAGAGTGAGCCGCCAAACCTCTGCAACCAACCTCAACTGGGAAGCACCTCGCTCTCCAACCTGCCCACTTTACAGTCACTGACCAGCCCTGCATACCTGGAGACCTTTTCCTTAAAGGCTTCTTCCAAGCAATCTCCCCATGGGACTGTCAGCTCCAGCAGCATGGCTTGCTTAGTGATCTCAGACACTACGGGTAGATAACTAAACGGTTGGAATGTTCAATTGTGTGTAAGCAGTATGCTTTATTTATTTATATTCACATATATAAATGTGTATTATGACTAAATCTAACACAATGTCGCTAATAACTCATGTTTGAGCTTCAAGTCTTAATTTGTTGATCAAGTGAGTGAAGACTGTGAGGCAGGATTAATTTTATTTAGACAGGGATTAGAGTAATTTATTAGATCTACTCAAACTTGTGTAATTATATGTTTTATGGCACTCTATGGGTCTGTATGTATATAGAAAGACATACTGTGTGGGTTTGTGTGTGTGTGTAGTTGCACTGTGGGCTATATACCTGCAAGTAAAACAAGGTTTTTGCAAATTGTGCTAGAATACATATACTGTACTGTCTTTCTCATCCCAGAAATAAACAGTAAAAATGTTTGAAATGTCCAGTTCCTTAATGGGAAAGACATCACACACATATTAAGTTTGGTGTGTGTTTGTTCACGATTACAATGGATGAGCTCATGTTGACAGTTCACAGGATCAGTAGGCAGTTAAATGGGGGAGGGGTGTAGCTGTGTGGCTCTGGAACTGCAACTGACAAACTCTATTCATGTTCACCACAGCAGCCAAATTCCTCCCCACAGCAGACTCACTGCAAAATTCCCACTGGACCAAACGGAGAGTGAAAGGCTGATTTTATCAACTGTTGCATCTCTACAAGGCCCTTTTTTCAAATCTGAACAAGTCAATATCACAAATTGATCTAATATCTAATAAGTACAAGAAGTTAAATCTGTCACAGTTTTAGGATGGTAATTTATCCATGAAAACAAACTAAATATTCCCAAAATTATTTCAGGCTCAGAGCTGAAGTTTACCTCAAACAAGAAATAGTTTTCTTATACTTCAAAGATAGCAACCTAAAAGATTTTGGAACAAAAAAAAAAACACATAGCAATATGAACAACAACAATTAGAGCATTTCAGTGCTGCGGCACATGGATAAGGAAACAGAGTCTCCTCTTTAGGAGAACTCCCCAGCTAACCTAGTTAAAACATTCAGAAAGAAACAGAACACAGAGATGGTGCTGGACAAGTAGACAATCAACTCTTTAGGAAAGAAGGAAAGTGCAGGCCTGCTAAATCACTTGCCCTGCAAGTCAATGACACAGAACAGGAAGGGAAGGGGAGAGAAAAGAACATTGAACTTTTCTCAGGTTACCTAAAAACATTAGGAGGGTTAGGAAAAGGCTGGAACATCAACAATACAGCTACTAACATGCTAACACCTTCTGTGCTAACAGTGCTTCTCTTATAACACTCATTGTAAAGGGCAACTATGAACTTCCTGAGTTCTTTTTGTCAGGACATTAATCTGGCAGCTGTAGAGAAAAAATGTATTAATTTATAAATACAACTTTCTGGTATTTGTTTGTGTTTAGCCATGAAGAATTTGAAAGCATAAGTGAGAGCAAGGAAATCCTTTTTTTGTACAAAGCTACCTTTGTGATTGCATAATGTAAGAAGATACTCTCATTCTCTCGCTTTTTCTATTTCTCTCTCAGACATACAGACACACGCACACACACCCCTCACCCACACCCGCCCACACACACACACACACACACACACACACACACACACACACACAAAACAGATTCAAGCAGAACCACGTAAAAGGGCCAAGCTGTCTTAAAGCAGAGCTCAGATTTTATAGGTGTCTATGGCGTGATCCAATACTCGCACATTAAAGTAACATAATATTAAATGACATTTATAGAATTTTACCGACACATGTGCAATGAGACAAAAGAAAAAATCTGTTTACTATGTTTACCTTGTCCATTTGACATCTATTTGGTGGACATAAACAATTTATGGTATGGTAAATCAAGTCATTCAATTTGTACAAAGTTGAAACACTTAATGTGTCTTTTTTTGTGAAAAGTAAGAGATTTGTAAGGGAGCTAAACAATGAGCAACATTTCTGATTTGTGCGGAGGGATTGGGGTTAAATGGAGTAGTGGAGTTAAATGTTAATGAGGGCAGTGAGATGTGAACAAACTGCTTCCAGTCTGATGCATCCATTCAGCATGTTTCAGATGAACTGTGGGGGTCAAACACTCAGATCTCAATATTAATACATGACGATGAGCCAGTAGATCATCACTGTTTGTTTTGTGTGTGCGTGTGTGTGCGTGTGTGTGGCATGTGCATGTGGCCATGCGTGCGCGTGTCGGGGTGTGTGTGTGTGTGTGTGCATATTACATCTACATCAGAGTTAAGCTCTAATTTTTACATTTTTGTTTTCTGCTTTTTTAGAATGCAGTGTCTCCCCCAAATTAGTTGGGTTTTATGATTTTCCATGAATGTTTCTTTGCTAAATTACTGAAATTATTGAATAATATGACTGTGATTACTAATAATTAAATTCAAGCTTCTTCAAATGACATGTCGAGTCATTCAATTTATAACTGCAGTATTTAATATTTTGATTGTTTGAATACATGTTTTTCAAAATATATTTCTCACAGTGGCGCAGTTGGTAGCACTGTTGCCTTACAGCAAGAAGGTCCTGGGTTCGAATCCCAGCCTGGGGTTTTTCTGGATGGAGTTTGCCTGTTCTCCCTGTGCATGCTGGGTTCCCTACTGATGCTCCGGCGCACTTACAGACCACCGCTCCAGCAACCTCCACTAGTATCAAGAGGGATTTTCTGAAAGGTTCCTTCTCTCTACTAAAATGAGGTAAACAGTATGTGTGTTTGTATAATTACAAATGTAAAGGTTGAGTTGGGAGCAAGTCAGCAGCAGTTTATTTGGATTTAAAGTGACAAGAGCCCTTAAAACAACTCATTCTGAAAGGAACTCAAAATAGGATGAACTAACAGACTAAAATATCATTAGCTAAGAATGATATTGTCCAAAAAATAATGTAATGAACATGATTTACTATAACTCACAGACCTATCCTAACTTGTTCATGGAATCATAATAAAGCCTTTGCTATTTTCTTTGCATGTTCTTCCTCTTGGATCAACTTTTATAAAATCTCCTTTCATTGATACGCCGATAATTAGCAACTCTGCATGCCTTTAAGGCGAGTTGATTCTTGGTCCATCAAAGCCCTGATTGTGTTTCAAAAATCTTAAAGCTTGCATTGCCCTAAATTCTCTGTACTTTAATAAAAGAAAAAGATTCTACTTGCTTTTGGAATGTGTCCAGTTGATTTCGACCCCCAGGCAATGTGCGCTAAGACCACAGTTACAAATCTGGCTTTTTAAAATGGACATTGCTTTCAATCTTGATGGCCACAGTCAAGTCAGTTTTTATCATTAAAAGAAATAAAAAATAAATAAAAACCTATTCTGTCAAGGCAACACTTTGACAGTAATTCATGCCTTCATTTTATCACAACTGAAATACGGTAGTTCCCTCTATCTCGGAGTCAGCCACTCTTCCGCGAAGGGTGCAGCATGTCGGACCAAAGTTGGACCAGAACCAACCAGGGGGAGTTTAATATTTCAGTACAAACTTTCTTACTGCCTCGAATAACTGCTCCTCAAAATCTGTTCTGACTGAAGAACCTCTGTTCTGACTATCCGTACTAGCCAGCAATCCTTTCTGCCTTGCAGAGTCAGAAGAGCGGCTCATGAAAGTTGAGTGGAACTACACTGCTCAAAAAAATAAAGGGAACACTTAAACAGGTGTTTAACACTTAAAGTGTTCCCTTTATTTTTTTGAGCAGTATATTTTCCACATAAATAAACACACCCATGAAATTAAGGACAGTTTGCCAGGCGGAACGTCACACAGCTATCACAATCGTTACGTTTCCATTGACCATTTAAATGCTCTAACTGGAATCACATAAATCAATTTGATTAATGGAATCACCAATTAAAAAAAAAAAACCTCACATTTTTGCACTAGGATGAGTTGATTTTTCAGCCATATCAAAATTTGTGTATCCAGTAAAACAGCAATGGAAACACATTTTTCACATCAGACGAGTCACGTGGTCAACAACCAGATGTTACTACTGATGGAAAAGATGCCAGTTGGCCTCACATGGTATTATTTCCAAACCATAATGGTTTGGTATTATTTTATGTTAACATGTTAACTCAAAAATGTTTGTGTTAACATTTTTAAACACAAACTCACTGTGGGCCGCTGGTGGACGGCCCCAGCGCCGCCACCACCGGGCTTAGCAGGTTTTCTCGGAGGAAAAACCCCGACTGATGTTCAGCACTTTGATTCAGCTTATAAATACAGTTGATGGTGATGATGACTTTACTACAGTGACTAAAATAGATCAAAGAACACTACTATAACGCCTCGGTAACAGTGATGTAGGATGCTTTGGACAATAGGATGAAAGCTAGAAAATGAAATCATAAAGGCTTAAAAAACACCTAAATCTTAGGACTGTTCTGTCTATTTCCAACCTTTAGTACAATTATCGGCAAAATCATGTAACGGCTGTACTATAAAACTAATAAAGGTCAAACTATTTTACAAATGATTAGTATAATTTATGTTCAACTGAAAAGCCCTTTGTTCCATATTCTGATGCCCATCTGGAAATTCAAAAAATCACCTCCACCTTACATTTCTTTACATAGTGATGCTGCTCTGTGATTGGTTCATTTGCTATTTGTGATAACAAGAAATTGAACAAGTATATTTTGTAAAGTAGCTGGTGAGTATGATTTAGATCTTTTCTTGTCCTTTATTTGTAAAGCCCTTCATCCCCTCATCACGTTTCTCCAGCCCTGAGTTCTCATTCCACTGGGATCTTTGTGCCTCTGCTGTAAGCATGGTTACTCCCTGCAGCTCGTTAAAAAGGATCACTAATACAGCAGACCTTAGTGGAGAGCCTTCAAAAGAGTGGAGTAATTTGTATTGTAAAAGGAGGAAGAAAGAACATCATCAGTCAGCATACAAAACACCGTGTGAGCCACTCCCAAGAGCTGCTCACTTGCCCACAGAATTCTGCACCGTAATCCTTAGCTTATTAAAATGGGAATTCTACAAACACGATATCCTACTCATCAGCTATAAATGATCACTATTCTGTCTGTTCAGAGAAGTGTGTGGAGAAACAGCTAAACTCTCACCGACAGGCAATCAAAAAAAAAAAAGGACTACCCTCAAAATAAAATCACAAAGACAGCCAATAGTGCTCCGGGCATCTGGGCTTACACAAGCAGCATTCAGCAGGACTGAAGCTTTTGCAGAGAACAATAGCAACTCTCCCCTCACCCCCTCCTATCTTCCCCTTCCACTATAATGGACCATTCCAGCACAAACAGGCAAGGAAAGAGCCTTGAATCCATAGAAACCTCCCCCTGCCCCCCGTCTCTCCCACACTTTTTCTCTTAAACACATCGAGACCAAGAAGGAGGGAGGAGCCTCCAGGGTGATGGCATTTGGCACAAAGATGCAAAGAATGCCCTGGGGAAAGAGCGGGTGGAGGGGTGAGGGGGAGGGAGGTAGATGGATGTTCTCATAAACCTCTCTTCCACTGTATGGATGTCACTGTGCACTGTAAAGGAGCATACCCCACTGTGGCAGCTCCTCTGCACATTCTCATGCATGTAATGTGCAGCCATGCAGTCACAACTCACAGTTCAACCTCATCAAGGTCAAACCACAGAGCAAGGGAATCCGTCAGAAAAAAGGATATTACAAATCAAAGTGTTGCAGTGCAAATGTAGGAGAGGAGTGAGTTCCTTTGCTGTAGTCAAGATTTTCACAAATCCATCAATATTTCATCTAAAGAAGACTTTTTTTCCTTTGCTTCAAATTGTAATGAAGATGTCCACATTCTCATGCTTCAGTAATAATGGAAGCATTATTACAGGTCTAGAAGTTAAAGATAATGTAACATGCACTCTTAGACAACTATTTTTAATCCTGTACCTCTGTAGGAGGCACAGACAAGTTTCTGATATAATATTAATGTTTCAAAACGGCTTCATTTTGAAATCATTTCATTCCTGAAGGTCTGCTGCCTGCAGGTGCCTGAGAGCCTGGCAGAGACTTGATTCCCCTGCCTGTATGAAAAGCAGAGCAATACTCCAGACCACTTGTTGCTGACTTTTCTGAGTCAGCTGGTTGACTCATAGAAGTTCAGAGCAACAACAATAAAGTTCAGGGGCCTCAAGCATAAAGCGTGTGTGTGCACAAAAAATGTGCGGCGCCATATTTTACGCACAAGTCGGCAAGTATAAAAATTAACTTTGCATCAAAGTTTGCGTAAATATACGCACAATTTCTCGCTGGCGTGAAAATGTGCGGCAGCCGCGCAAACTTTTTCTGTGGACAATATCAAACTACAAAGCGTCAAAGCTCACCTAAATACACCTGACTACATTCGGTGTTATCTAGACCAAGAAGCATCAAACCCGATGTTTTTCATGATTTTAATATTTTATTGTTTAAAGTAAACAATGAAACTAACCCGCATTTATCCTCAGACAATGAGCAAACACGCACATATTTTAAAGAAAATAAAAATAAAAGTATGTGAAAACCTCGCTCGAGTGTAAATAGTACTTTTCCTCAGTTTTTGTTTCATAAAGATTGGTCTGAAGCGCATGAAATGCATCTAGGGAGTTTTTTCATTCTCACTAAAAGAAGAAAACAGGGTTGGATCAGCAGATTAACTCAAACCTGCTGATTAAAAATAATCAACAGGTTTGATTATTTTTAAGGTGATCAAAGTATGTATGCAATCATACCTATATAAGTAGCTGCGCAAAGGTGAGCCGCGTAATTGTGGAACACGTTGGCTCAGATGGAGAACATCGCCAATGGAAGGATTCCATTGAAGGAAGGAGGGTGGTTTAACAGGCCGATTTTAAAAGCAGTCAGTAATAATTGTAATTTACTGAGATGTATTTATGAACAAACAGAGCTAAAACTCAAAGATTTAAACTCATAGCATCAGATTGTAGCTATGGTAACACTAACTATGAAGACTGTTCTTTGAACTTTTACAAAGTAAACATGCCAGCTCCTTAAAATCTTAAATTCAAATGGTTTTTTTTAATTATTATTATTTATTTATCTAGGCTGAATCCATTAAATGAAATTTAGTGGCATTGATGTTCTCAATAAACAAATGTTACATTTATAGATCTGTGTCAAAATATTAGCATTTATGGGGCCCCTGGAGGCCTGGGGGACAGAAGTGCAATTAATTGATATTTATTTTAATGAATTTTTTTTATTTGTTGTTTTTACAACTCTATAGTTGTGGGCTTGAATAGTATTTCACTGACAATGTATTCCCATAACATATATAATTACACAGTAATATTTTTACATTTTCTGTCAATTTAACATCTTTTAGTAGAGAAACATGGTGGGCAGCTGCTGTACGCCCACTGACCACCAGGCTCAGCAGCTTTCACAGCTTTAACTGAAGTTAGTTAACTTCACCCAACTGATAAATGTTTCCCTGTCATGTCTGTGAACCATGCTGTTTGTTTAAATGCATTTCAGACATTTTTGCTATGTGGAGCATTTAATGCTATTTTTTCCATTTAATGCAAATTTTTTGCAGAGCCTTAGTATCATTTGAATAATTAGCAGTTATTTAATATAAATATATGCAGAAGCTTCAGATAAGACTCCAGGTCTACTTTAGAATGCTTAGAGTTTAGAATTACTTGAAATTATTAGAATTATTAATCAGAAATGACAACACGGCCTAGTTAAAGTTCCAGTCTGTACCACGTCTGAATGTAACTCTGCTGAACGGGTCTTCAACCTGAACCCAGTGACTCAGACAGTCTTCTCAAGGCAAATGAGAGGTAAGCAGTGATTAGTTGAACAAGTCAATGCCAGATGTATTTAATTGTATTTTTAAGAAGCTTATACATTTTCAGGATTTCTTGATGCTGCAGAACCATCAGTGTTGTATCTACTGTGATGCTGGATGCATGTGTGCAAGTCAACAAGGGTGAAATAAACACTCATATGAATGCTGAGTTTATATAATGTTCATTCAGAGCATCATTCTAACTTTTGCTTTGTTTCTGTTTTCCAACTGCAGAGATGATCGTGAAGTGAACACCTGATTGGCAACATATGAGTCTCAAGCTCAACTGGTGACTTGGAAGACAGCTTCTCCCCATCAGCAGGTCCTGTCATAACAGTTCAGGCTAGTTAGCATGGTCACCAATGACAGCGGATAAATGGTTTTCCTGTAACGGTAAGTTGTTTCTCCACCATTAGTGCATTTAGCAGCAAGTTTAATTGATCCAGATCAACGAGATCCAATCAGAATCCTTCAAAACAACTATGTCTTCCTGTTAGGAATTAAACACGCAGCTATTTGTGTGAACAGATATACAGAGAACAGTTGACTGTCGACATGCTATTTTTACGTAGCATGTTAGCAAGTTTCCCCAAGAAAAACAAGCTGAGCAGGCGTGACAGTTCACCAGCAGCCCACCATGGGTTTGTGTTAAAAAAGTCGACAGAAAATTTAACATGACTATTAGGACTAATAATAGTCATGTTATTATAATTATTCTGACTAATAATTCATATTTCAATTAATAATTAATAATGTTATTGGAAGATATTTTTGATAATAATAAAATATGCAACTATAGTGTTAAAAAATACTTGATATAATTAAAACAAATTACATCACGTTTTTGCACTTCACTTAAATCCTAATTAAATAATCAGCCAGCCAATATTAAAACAAGACATTTAATGCAGGTCACATTCAGAGCCATCAAAAGGGCCCCCCAGACCTCCAGGGGCCCCCAGACCTTCAGGGGCCCATAAATGCTTAAATTTAGATCTAGAAGTTTTACATTTGTTTATAGAGAATGACAATATGATTTAAAGGTCCACTATTATGCAAAATTCACTTTTTGCATAATAAAATATGAATTTTACTATGTACAGAAACCAAACATGTTTCTGTATCTCCTGCTTCTAGAAACAGTCCAGAAGCAAAACAAAAACACTCAGCCGTTTATTGGGAATAAGTAAATGTCCTGCTGGTGTCGGCAAAACAACCTCTTTCAAAAACTTTTAAATTGTTGTGTCAGAATTGGTTACCTAGCAACCCCAAGCCAGGCCCAGTCCCTCATCTGGCAACCCAAGTGCAGCTCCAACCAGTTCATTACAAGCTACCGCTGCACAATGGCTGCTGGAAAAGGAAAATATTTTTTATCGGCTGCAATACAGAGCAGGTCTAAGTTTCTTCAGTAACATCGAACCTGTGACTGGGAGAAACATTACTCACAATATCGGTGCATTTGCTGTAGTAAACTGGAAGTGATGGTCTACGTTGAGTAGATGCAGTGTTTGTGAAAACATATCGGACTCTCATTCAAGAGAGTCCGACATTTATGATTTTCTTTTTACATATTGAGAGAAACATTTCCCCTCTAACCTTGTAAATATATATTTTTAAAAAAGGTCACATATGCGGGAAAAAACTGTCTTTGTGCTGAACTACTGTGCTGATGTGAGCGGCTCGACTTCACATCATGGCACAGCCCCAAAGTGAAGCTGAAGCCTTAATGACACTATAAATGAGTCAGATTCACAGCGTTCAATCCTTCAGTGGTTTGTGGCTGGATGGTCATTCAGGAGGCTCCACTTCTTCTGCCTCTGGGTCAAAGATGTACAGCTGCCCCTTCTATACACACATGATTTGAATTCTTGTCTTTTCTAGGACTGTGTATCTAGTTTGTTAAATTTCCAGTTTCTTGTTTTCTATGTTCCCTGTATATTCTATTCTCCCATTTCTTCAGATCAACTGCCTTCCATCAAAGCTGCACCCTGTTTCTAACCAGCTACCTTCTCCTCATCCAGGAATCAACTCTCCTCCATCATTATTTGTCAGTCAGGGTCTTTGTCAGATCCTCCCATTACTAACAGTCTGTCTCCCTGTGTTTCCATTGTGTTGCATAGATTTTACTTATTTTTAAGTTGACTGTCGACTTTTTTTTCTTTTTGCCGCCTGCCTCCACCTTCCTATTCACCATTTTATAAGTTCTTTCGCACTGAGTATATCTGTCTTTTTGATCAACCTGCTGACTCACTGCTAATTTAGTTAACAAAGACTTATAATTTGCGACAGAATAAGAATTCTAACCTTCACATTCAAATGAATTTGAAAGATTCAGAAACAGTTTAGTACATGTTACAAGGCTGCTGATATTTCAAAGTGAGATTAAATACTCTTACTCAAACTGTGTTACTGTCCCACGGTTACTAAACAAACCAAACCAAAACAAAGGACCGACAGCCCGTCATTTTGTGGATGTCTCAAAATGACCAACTTGGACATATCAGCTACTGTTACCCGAGTGGCTGTCACTGTCTACAGTTTCATGAAGAGACATTTCCAGCACTCTGTCATTTTTTATGTTCTCAGGTACGTCTGTTTACATTTTGTCTTGACGCTGAAGAAGTCTAATGCGAACACATCCTGTAGACAAACTAAAACTTCTGGAGCTATTACAAGTAAAATCACTTAAGTCAATCTGTAGTCTTTTTCACTCAAGTGTTTATCAGTTTATTGACCTCACAACACTAAAATTTCTGTATCTGACTCCTTGTTGATGTCAAATTTAAACATGGATAGATGAAAATCCTGGAGTTTTCCAAGAATTTTGAACATTCTGCAGCTCTTAGGTGTGAAAGCCCAACCTGCTGATGAATGGAGTTTGTTTTAGGTTCCCTGTGTCCTCTGCTACAACAGAGTTAATTATTAAATTATACCACTACCAAGCATAAGACATTACCAGTGTGTAGATGTGTATCATGTTATAAACTCTTCATTTAGTTTCAGCAGTGTGATCCACATGACATTGGAATAGGTATTTGCTGACAATGTTTTGTTGTTTCCTTCTCAATTTTTCTGTACTGAAAAATATCTAAATGTAAGCTGCAGGTTAGAGCAGACAAAACAAACTTTGGAAGTCCAGTTGTTTCATGTCTTCTGTGCTGTAATTACAACTGCAATACCAATTTGAATGGCAGGAGCAGCTCATACAATGAGTGTCTCGCAATGGGGGATTTCTAATGTTGGCGTCTGTAAATTTGGTTGCAAGCTCAATGACACAAGATGCTCGGCATCTGACCTCCGACCCACATCATGCAAGCCGCAGCATCGCAGCAGACAGTGTCAGAATTCGATTGGAAGCGGACCGACCCCACCTCAAAAAGTGGATCGTGGTCGGGATGTTCGGTCCGTACGAGGAGTCACACCCTAAACCTAGCTTGCATTAAAGATGACTGGATGAAAAGATTTTATTTGAAAAAAAATCTACAACATGAAAAGATAATTTTTCCAAACTGCTTTTTCTGCAACCCAAAATCTGCAGAAAAGTCCAATATGGCACACTTCTACTGAGAGTCAACACAGGCATGACATACAGCAATACATCTAAATGGACCTCAACTTCATTTTGTTGGGCTCTTATTGTCTATTTTTTTACACTCCTGTGGAACAAAATATTTTAGCTAATGACCATAAATTCCACAGTCATCTTTCAATACCTGTCAGGACTGACGGCAGCACCAATGAGCCTGTGCAGAACAGTCTGAAGAGAAGGAGGTGTGAGAAGACAAGCAGGCTGCGATAAAGCAGAGGCAGAGGTGTTGGGTAAAGATGTGAGGAAGCACAGGCCGCTACAGTAAGTGAAAGGACAGCTGTATGCTGTGTGCCTGGCTGCCTGCCAGCCTGCTGAAAGGTGAGAGCAGACAGCTCCCCTTTACTCTCACAAACACACACAAGTAGCGGCTATATATCATATATTTTCAGAGCTTTTTTTTTTTGTCTTCCTTGGAGTAGATGAACAGAATCGGGTCTTAGAATGGCTTCCTTCACTGTCTGCACCTCCTAATGGCTTTTGCAGATTGATCTCACAATGGAAGTATAACGTGGTCATCCCTGATCAAATCACTCCCAGCCTCAAACATGCATTCTCCTTTCCCACTCATCACCATGCAAACTTATATTTATATGTTTTCACTGAAGTCTGTGTGGACTGATGTCTTCTTCCTCTCCACACAGATCTGATCTGCGATGTATAACGTGACTGAACAGGCACGTGTACAACACTGAGCCACTTATTCTTCATTGGCATATTATATTAAATAAATTAACTAATAAAGTCTTTGTTGTGATTACTGACACTAAATAGGATTGGATTTCACAAGATCTTACTATTTTTCCAAGCTGCAATCCCAGACTGAGGTGTCCTACACTAGGCCGAAGTGATGAAGATGATTACCATAAGGGCGAAGCAGGGGAAAATGCTTGCTTTGGGGGGCTTTTTACCATTTCATCTCCGTCTTTCAAAGCCGATAATTAAATGGCTTTATCTCCATCTACTGCAATATCAGTGCGAAAAAGGCAGCAGCACCCTCCATCACTAACGTACAACAGGGTGAAGAAGCGTCACGTTCCGTGCACTGAATAGCCTACCTGTTAGTCTCCTGTAGCCTGATGTGAGCGTTTCAGAGAAAGCCAGGACATCCGCGTCGCGATTCGGTCCGAGTGGCTCCAGGCGGACTCTGGCTTGTTCCTAAGCAGCTGAATCGGGAGCCCCGTTTCCCGCTACTCTTCAGCTGTGCTCGGCCCAACACACCATTTACCGTTATGTGTCCCACACAGCTGCAGCAGAGAACAAGCCTGTAGTATATTAACTGGAAGATGCTTCATGGCTCCCATCCGACACCGGATCGTCGACAATAGGCTTCTTCACGTTACCGCGCTGCATGCATGGAGGCACACCTCTTATTCTGCGGTCGGACTTGGACCTGCTCTCCGGATCTCTTCACCCGACCATGCTGCCGAAAAAGCACAATGAAGTTGTCCTCAGAACTCGGTGTCTTCCACCCCACCGACAGTGCTACTGTGAGACGTCTGCAGGAACTCGTCTAGGTTTCTCTGCTCCACGGCTGCTGCTGCTGCTGCTGCTCACGATAGGGCCGGGTCGTCCGCATATAGACGCGCACAGCGCATCCTGGTGGAACGTTCTTTCTCTGTGTTCAGATTGTTGAGCGGTAAGGTGCTGTCATCCTGGCGCTCAGGTGCCCACAGTGCTTTAAGGACACCATTTCAAACGCAATGTAGGCCTGCACAAGTTACACTGAGATGGCTGAAGAGTCATGGCAGTGTCCTTCAAATGTCCATTTCTGCTGGACTATTCATCCTCAACCAAACTGTCACACAAGTGTCTATGTACAGAATGACCAACTTTTGGACCAAGTCATCGTTTTGCAAGTTAAAAGTACGTTTAAAGTAATTCTACCCAATCCTCAATCAAGTCATTTGACCAAATATGTAATTTAATTAATTTAATTTAACATGCAATGTAATTTATAAATTTTAAACATTAAAAGATTTATCTGCTTGCCAGAGCGCCAGGCAAGAAAAAACGAACTTCAAAAATATCACAAAATCAGTTCTGATGTCATTTTTTATAGAATAACAAATGTATGGAGCTAAAACAGTCTCAACATTCACAAATGCACAGGAAGATTCACACATACACAGAACAAGTTCAAACTTGTATTTTTGATGCAAACACAACTGTGTGGGACTTTTACTGCCATAGGTCAAGCGCATATATTTTCAATTTGCCAGCAGGATTTCATCTTTTTCTCAAAACTTGTAATAATTGTGCTTATTGTGTATTTTGTCGACAAAATTATCACATGATAAACACCGAAAATGTGGCAATGTTCATCAAGGAAGCTTTGTCTGTCACAAAAAAAAAAAAAAAAAATCAGTTTTCAAAATGTAAAGTAGTGAGATAGGTTTTGTTTCACTCTACTGAACATTTATGAATACTATCTAATTTTGTGTTGGTGAGTATTGGGGCTGGTGTAATGGCTGCCGAGAATTAGATGCCCTGTCGGGGGAACGAGCGTCGCTCTAAACATTCGCATAATGATGAGAAAACGGACTGAAATATGAGCGAAGAGGAAACTTTTAAAGATATTTGCGACATTATTATGTTTCTTGGCCACGTGAGCCCGAAAACGGCGGGTTTGATTTTGTAGCTGAGTTGAAATAAATACGGTTTTGACACCTTTATTGAGACACATGAGTCGATCGTTTTGCAGTCAATGTCTGATGAAAATGTTCTCCGCTAATGGTTTGCAATTCCCCGCTTTTTCTTTTAACACTATAATAGCTCAACGCATGAGAAAACAGAGGCCCATTATGTAGAACATTTGATATCACCCTTAGCTGTCTAGGAAGGAATGCATTTTAATTTCTGGTCCAACATCTGCATGCCCTGTCTATTGTCCTGTTGATATGAGACTCATACCAGTAGCTCAGAGAATCAGTGTGACTATTTAGAAAAGGTTATTTCACTCATAACTCTTTATTTCTTCAAGCTAAGAAGGGGAGGCATTTTTTTGGCAAAGCTAACTATTAGCTTGCCGTCTATTTCTCTGACCTGTCCATTTCTCTCAATATTATCACATTGATATGAAACTCATACCAGTAGCTCAGAGAACAGGTGTGATCATGTAGAAAAGCTTACATCTTTCTTAATTCTCTATTTGTCTGAGTGAGCAGGGGATGCATTTGTTGGCAAAGCTAAATGTTAGCTGTAAAAATAAAAATGAAGTAGAAAGTCATTATGTAATAATTTTGGATGCATGTAATTATGTAGGAATTGTAGTAATAATAAAAATAATAATAAGAAGAATACAGCTGTGAAAAATGTAACCTTTAATCAGAACAAACTGTAAAGCTCTGTATTTAACTCTCTACCTCCAAACTCCACCTAGAACATGCAGCAGATAAAATATACACCTGCTTTTCAATAAAAATGCAAAAGCAGATCGATCCATCGGGTTTAGTAAATCACATTGTTGGAGGTAAGTTACTATATTCCCAGTATTTTTGATGATCAGCTTATTTATAGCATATTCATGAAGGTAGACACACTAACATTAGGACGCCAGCAATTCTCCTTATTTTGCTACACAATCCTGTTTGTTGTTTGTAGATCAGGCTTCCACATGATATCAGGTTGTTATCTGTTTTTATACACAAACCTTTAGTAGATCTGACCCGAAGAGGGTCCAGGACTGGATGAGTCCAAATAAAACTCTCTAAAGATCTTTCACCACAAGAGGGCATAAAGGAGCCACTAAAAAACAACAGAATTTACATTTCAAACATTCCATTAAGGGCTGCTCGGTGGCGCAGTTGGTAGCACTGTTGCCTTGCAGCAAGAAGGTCCTGGGTTCGATTCCCGGCCCGGGGTCTTTCTGCATGGAGTTTGCATGTTCTACCTGTGCATGCGTGGGTTCTCTCCGGGTACTCCGGCTTCCTCCCACAGTCCAAAAACATGACTGTTAGGTTAATTGGTCTATCTAAATTCTCCCTAGGTGTGAGTGTGTGTGTGTATGGTTGTTTGTCCTGTATGTCTTTGTGTTGCCCTGCGACAGACTGGCGACCTGTCCAGGGTGAACCCCGCCTCCCGCCCGGAACGTAGCTGGAGATGGGCACCAGCAACCCTCCCAACCCCATTAGGGACAAGGGTGAACAGAAAATGGATGGATGGATGGACATTCCATTAATCCCGTTAACAGCCACACTCACAGTGCTTGTAATGTAAGTCAAAGGGTCCATCAGGACCCTGCTGTCATCATAATAATTAAGAGGCTAATAACTATTACAATACAGTTATAGTTATACAGTTATATAATGATGAATTTGCTGCTTATACAACGTTGTAAACTGACTTACAAAACTTACAAAATTAGCTCTTAATACCTCAATACCTAAACATACATGATTATGTGTACGGTTTGTTTATTTTCTTTATTTTTATTTGTTGTTTTTTTTTTCAGATTTTATGGTGGATTATTGAATGCCAGCTGCTTCTGCTTCTTTGGTCATCACATAACACAGTACCTGCACAATGATTCAGTCTTGGAGCTGATTTTGAAGAGCTTTCATAAATAAGGCCATGGATGTGGGATGCTTTGCTTTTCTGTGTCTGTCCTGTCATCATTTTGAAGTGTTTATTGGTTCTGGAAATGCAAGAAGTCAAAAGTAAAGCTATCTTTTGATTTAAATACATGCATTAAAAGTAAAACATCAGGAAAATAAACACTAAGGAAAATACAGATACACATAGAAGCTACTTAAGTACATTAACAAGAAACTTATACTTTGTTACTTTCTACGTCTGTCCAATATACTGGATATCCCAGATGGAAACTTTTTAAGCTACTTTGAAGAATTAATTGAGCATACTGTACTGTTTAATAGTGAGGATCAGTTGGAATGTATGAATGACTGAATTGAAATGAGTGATTTTCCTGTTATGTACCTTGAGGAGACATTTGTTGTAGCTACAATAACCAGGAAATCAAGCCAAAGCATTGCAGTTCTACTTTATATAGACATTAAGCACAAGATTTACATGTGAAAAAGGAGGATTTAAAAACATGCAGTATCCACTTTAAAAAATCCTGATGGGTCATTTCCTAACCGCAGTGTTGGTAGGCAGAACTGCTTTAGACTCAGCTGAGTCAGTTAGAATATTGGGGAGTATTTTTTATTTTCTATTTTAATATGACTTGCACATTTTATTTCATGATTGATGAAAAGATGGTCCAACCATGCAGATGGTTCAGCTATACCCAGTTGTCACTACAGCCCAAAACAATCAGGAAGTACAAAAGACTTCAAATAGAGACGTTGAACATCAGTAAGTCTGGCTTGGAAACATTAACCATTTAATTTTTAACCAAATACCAGTTCACTTTCATTTTGTCTGTCTAGAAGCCACAGTGATTATGGTTACCTAACATTGCACTTGCCTACCACAATGGTAGTTCAGAAGTTTGGGATCTATACGTTAAAGCTCAAGTTACTTTGGTCGACATACATCGATTAAAACTGTGATTAATTAAATACTGATTAGGTGTTATTCTTTTCCCATGTGCATTAAGTTCCTCCAAAGCTCTCATTCACCCCATGGAGAAAATACACAAGGAACGGAGGGGGTGGGGTAAGAGGGCGGAGGGGTGAAGGGTTTCCCAGTAGTAGGTCTCACTCTTCAGACTAATGAGAGAGAATGAAGGCGAAGTAACAGTAAAATGCTGACAACACGTCACTTCCTAACAATGTCACCCATGCAGATCCAGAGTGGGAAGAGGGAGAAATGAAAAAAGTCCCAGTTTTAACCCCTGGCAGGGTTTAAATCATGTTTGATCAATAAAAACACAGCTGAATTTAACAAGATGGAAAAAATAAGAGTATATTTTGCAATAGTAAAATACACAATTTTACTATTGTGTAAAATCTTACACAATAGACGCTGTCATTTTTTATAAAGGTTAAATACACTATTTTACTATTGCACAATAGTATATTTTGCAATAGTATATACGTATAGCAATCAGTGGTTTTGCTCCATGTTGTCTCACAGACTTTGAAACACAAGTTAAATATCTAATAGGATGTCATTTCTGTGTTCCAGCAATGAAAGGATTTTTTTGTGCAATTCCAGCAAGTGATCTTAGTTTGTTAGTTTTTTTTTCTATTCTGTTTAGTGTTTTGTTTTGTTTTTTATCATAACTTACTTTTCCTGATTGCTATGTTAACCATTTTCTCCAATGTTTTCCCAGTTTCTCCCTTAAATGCTGTTTTTCATCAGCCAGTCAGTATACTCCTGTCTCGCTTCATTCTTTGTCATATCCTTATGTTTTATTTACTGTAGCTCACTTGGTTTGTCTGAAGATGTTCTGAATTTTGCTTTTTGCCCTTATTTTTTAATTGCTATTAAAGTTTCTTTACAGTTTTAGCTCTGCCTGTTTCTTCCCTGCATTTTGCACCACTCAATGCATCAGCATGTTGGAGTGGCTCTGTTAGCTGCATTTATTATTATTATTTTACATTTTAATTTCTCCATGTCTGGCAGAGAAATTACTTCTTTTTTTTTGGGATGACAGTTCTCTCTAGCTTTGAATGCTGTGCAACTAGAAAGATTTCTATTAATATTGTTTTTAGTTTTGGTCATATGCTATGATATGTAACCATGGCTCCCACTTGTAGCAGCATAGCTGCTACAAGTGGGAGCAGCTGAATAACGTCACACAAGCTGAAATAATATCTTAAGTGAAACCACAAATCTCAGATTAGTTTAAAAGGAGGGATCATGTTTATGGATGCAGAAGCAAAAAGGAAAGAGGAAAGGAGGAAATTCAAACCATAAAACGTGATATCACTGGCCAACAAGTTTACGATAGTCTTTTATTACTCCCACAAGTTTGAAATTTAAATTGTCATGACAAAAAGTGGACAGGAGTAACAGAAGTGGGGCTTGGCAGTGCGACCCATGTACGCATCCATCATGGGTTCACGTCCTGGCCTGATGACCGTCGATGCACATCTTCCCCGTTTCTCATAATCCACCTTCCGGTTTGCCTACTGCAAAATAAAGGCCACCGGAGATGAAACCTAGAATAACAGAAATGTAAAACGACAATCATCCCCACTATGTGGATGGAGCAGTCTGCCATTGAGCTGTCAGAGCTCCCTGCATGAGGTGGGTGATGATGTCCAACAGGCAAAACAGCTCAGCTGCCATTTTCCTTCCACACAGCACCTTGATATAATACCACTGATACAACACCTGGGTCCAGAGGGCATCGTAGGACAGAGCTGGCCATCCAAGCCTTTTCAGTCTCTGTCTGTCCCTAGCAGATCACACCAGTCTGAAGTCTGTGTGCTTTACTGAGACTCGGCTGCAGGATCATATCCCAGACTCCGCCGCCTTTCTGCCAAGCTCCCTGACTGTACGAGCAAACAGATGTCTAAAGAGCAGCAGGAAAAGAAAAGCAGGTGCATTAGCAGTGCTCGTCAACAACAGATGGTGTCATCCATGGTACTGTGGAGTGTCGTCTCTGCAGTGAACACTTGGCAGTAATTTTCCGTCCATATTATTTACCAAGAGTCCAGCAGTGTTATTTTGGCAACCGCCTATGTAATCTACATAAACTGCATGTGTTTTCCACTCTGTAACTATTCTGCTGCTTCTTTGTGTGACATCTACATTAACTAGATCTGGCTTGTGCAAAATGACTTCAGGCCCAGGAGCTTACTGATCACAATCATTACAGATTTCTTTAGATTTAAACTGAATGATTTGTAGGTTAGGAGAGGAGACTGGCAGTAGGATTTTCTGTGAGAGAGTAAATAAGACCTCCATGCCACAGAACACACAACTTGTCAAACAGAACATTGTTTTTATACAATTACCTCATTAATTATTAATTAACATCTTACAAAAAATAAGTACAACTTCTCTTGTGCAATTTCAATTAACTAAAATATACCACAAAACAAATCTTAACCACAAAAAGGAAGATAAATGATAAAACCCAATCAGGTGTGCACTCTGTTTTACAGAAAAAAAGTAATTGTGCTTCCTCTGAGATTCACTCAGTGTTTTAGTTTCCCCAACTTTGAATGTTCGTTGATCATCAACACTCAGTTTTTTAAAACCCCAATCTTGTTCAGTTATGTTGGAACATCCATCTGGATCAATTATTAGTTTGTCCTGAAATGTCAACTTGTTTTGTTCACCACAGGCCCACAAGCAAAAAGCCTGGAAGGTGAAGAAAACCATGAATAAATGCTTCTCAAGCGTCTCTCTTCCTGCTTTTTTTATTTTATTTTTTGGTACCTCCCTCCCTCCTGGCACAGTGAACATCCACCCATCAATGTCCTGACCTGCAGCGACATTTCATTTTCCTTCTGGATTAATAAAGTTTTTTTTTTTTACCTCAACTGAATTGAGCATTTTTTCTGTTTTGGAATATACACGGCATAGTTGTTGAAAGTAAATCTTAAAACTATCATATCTAACTCTTCTTGTCAGTCATTGGATACAGTCATTTACATACTTTTCTGTTTCTCTTTCAGACTGGAAAAATCTCAGGGTTTGCTTGGAGTCTATCCTGGTAAACCAGCTCCTTGGTCTACGCTTTGCTTCGTCCAGAGGATCTGGGCTTTCAGCTGCTGAGAAACGATTGCTTCCTGGTGGTGTGGACTGTGTTGAAGTTTAAAATTTTATCCAATCGCTAACATTTGCCCGTGGCATGTGTAATGTGCCAGTTTGACACTATGAAGCTTTCAGGATATTTCCTGGGCTGTACACAACTGTTCTCCACTGCAAAGTGAAAAGTGCTGACCCGAGAGAACCAGCTGCTATGATAATTTCATATTTTTAGGTGTGACCAACACGGACCGAATGTCCTTGTTCAGTTTCACTGCTGCCGTTTCTAAAACTACAGCTAGACTGCAATTCTAAAACAGAGCAGAAAATCAATGTCTCCATTCACAAATTCTCCTTCTGTTCACTGACTGGCCCAGGTGAAATTCTAACAGAGGAATCCAAGATAATGGGAGAAAGCCCAGACTGAGCTGTGACGTGAGATTTGAATCGAGTGGAATATTGTAGCAAGGCTAGGCTGCTTGAAGTCCATTCTTGGCATCTATAGAGGAGGCTGTAATGAATAAAGATGAATTCTTTCTTCATCTTGTGGACCTGTTTTTATTTTCTACATTAAATACAGAACAAATCAACTTAAACACAGTGTATTTCCCAGTTTTATCGTTACTATTTTTAAGGTCTTCCTGAAGAGATGCTACTCTTTACTTTTAATTTATGTCCATCCTGAGTCAATGTCTCAACGAAAATGTTATTATAAGTCTATAGTGACAATAAAGATACCAGTTACAAGATATGGTTTTCATTCTTTACAAAGCAAAATTTTATATTTCTTAAAAACATAATCTTAGTTGCTTTATTATGGCAGCAAGAAATGGTCAGTTCAGTTAATCTAACTGTATGTGGATATTTGTGTTTGTGCCTAAACTTCACAAGGAAAATAAACACATGCATTAAACGACAGTTGGTCACAAACTGCACGCGTTGTCATCCAAACCTTAAGACTTGCTAACTTTACAAGAAATCAAATAGTAACAAACTAATACTGAAGTATTAACTTTTATAAAATTCAATTAATGGCGGACAAACCAACAAAGTTTGTTGCAATTTGATCAACAGAAAAGACTACAGAGATTTTAAAGTTGACCATAATTAATTAAAGTAGATCTTCAACAAAGCGAAGCTCAACTTTGGTTTGTTGAAGAGACAAACAATCTTCTGAGTAAAGAAAGCTGTTCTGATGTTCAAGGGTCAAAGAGCAGTGTTGACATTTTGACAATTATCTGCTGCTTGCTATCAAGAAGGAAGGCCTCAATGATTTCTTGGTTAATATGTAACTTATTTGACTATTACACAGTCGTGTAGTAATGTTGTCAGTTTTTAATGATAATTAAAGTCTTCGGCACAATGAAATGATTTTAAATTCTTGTCTCATATCTAAGAGATTACAAGACGAGACAAGAAGAAGACAAGAAAAAATCTCCTGCAAGATACCCCCCCAAAAATCCTCCTAAGATCCCGTTACTCCTGTTCTCAGTTCTAACAATCTTAACATCTGTGTTCATGTTTTCCTTAATACTCCAGATAACATCAGAAATCAATGAAGCAGTACATGGATGCATGTACACACAAACGGTTAAAAGTTCCAGTTTGTCACAACAATAGTTATCGGACTGAATGAACTGTGACAAGGTGTTGATCACTCCACCCCCAACAAACAGCCCCTTTCAAATCCCTCTCTATCTGCTATCTTCCGGGAATACTAATAGGCTCCCTGCAGAGTAATGTGACCATTTGAATCCCCCTGGCCCTGGAGCTCAACTCTGCACCTCACAGTGGAGTAAAGAGCAGCACGCTCAGTCACACTCAGAGTCAACCTCAGTGGAGAGAAATTTCCCCCCACCCCACTTTTTCTGTTGGACTCCTTTTGAGATTTTGAACCCCCATTTTTCCAAGGAATCGGTGGCGCTCTCTGAATGAGCCGCAGTCCTGAGTCTGCTTCACAGAGCCAGTCTAAGGGGAACAGGTCAAAGGGCTCCAGGTTGGCCCTGAGTGCAGCTCTAGGTGAGTACAAGCCCCAGCATGATGCTGACCTGAGGTGAGGTTCTGATACCTGGATAAAAAGGGGCAACAATTGGTGATCTAATCATGGGGATTGATTACAGCTGAAGAGTTTTCTTCAGGAGCAACACAGGGAAAGTTTGTGTGTGTTTTATCATTGTTATAAAAGGCTGTAAAGAAAGATGTTTTCAGCTTAGTCTTTTTTATTTTTAGCTAAAACTATTTGTGGGAATCAGAGTTGGTAATCGACCAACAGACCGAAAACAAGTTCAAATATTAAATGAGTTTGGATTATCACACGTCTGATGTTGCAGTTCAGCCATGCTGTGAAGTGATGAAGTTAAAAATGTAGAAAACAGTGGCAGCTGATCACACATTACATAAACCTCTGCACGAGCCCAAGGTAATGAGCACCATGTCTCTGATGTGCTGCTTCACGCAATCAGAAATAACTTCACCTGCAAAAACACTGTAATGATACAGTCACATGAAACACAGAGTATGTTTCTGCTGGCAGACATTTATTTTTTATAAAAGCTAAAGATTAGTTAGTTTTGTTATATCAAAGTGATATTGTTCTTTTGTTGTCATGGTGCTCAATCCATGGTGCAATCATTAAAAAAAAAAACATGCAGGAGCCTCCAGGAATCTGTAGTGAATCAGTTTACATTTTAATAATCATGCATGTGTGTGATTACAATTGTATGAAAAAATGTAAGTTGTGTTTTATAGGATACACAGTATAATTGCAGATTTGAAGATGTCTGCTCTCTTAAGGTCAGAGTTCATGGTTGAACAATAAGAAAGGTAATCAGATCAGAACCACTGCTTATCAAAAAGAACTCAAAGGAACATCTCACCTTTACCAAAGAGTTCCTAATGATATTCATGACATATAGAAAAGTATTCTGTTGACCGATTAGATTACAGTGGGATGTGTTGGGTCCCGTTGTGGGTACTGGAACATCCACCCCAAAATAATCAGCATTTCCTTAAAACAACACCATCATTTCAGTCCAGGAAACACTGCAGAGATCCTCCAGGAAGTCTTTTATCCCACATGATGATCTGTTTTATTGATGGAACCTTGAATTCTGCTCTTTACCAGAAAACCTTGTCAGGAGAATATTCTGCCATCCTAACCTGAAGCATATGTAGGTTATGCAGCCATACAATGAGGAGGATGATCAGGGCTGTCCGTCATGTTCTTGATTTTGTAAAGAATTCTTCTGTGTGCCATCATTCTCTGGAGTTTAATATGACTTTAATATTCCTTCATTCTTGAAAATCTATCAAATGTGGCTGAACTGAAAGCAGTTCTGCAAAGTAGAGGGGTACAGAGTTCCTCCCCAGTCTAAAACATTCACTGCCATCCCACATGTTTGGACTGGAGGCATCATCAGTTATTAGGTTATTAGAAAAATTACAATTAAAATAAAAAAATAGGTTATTAATTATTAAGTTATTAGAAAACCAGGCTGGTTTCCTTAGCTTTAGACATTTAATAAATCACGTCATCATTTGAAAAGTGTGTTCTCATATATTTGAAAATATAATTAATGATCTGAATCATGTAAGTCTGATCAACAAGTAGTCTAGAATCACATCCTGACATCCCGTATGCAAAACTGAGAACGACGCTAATACTATGCTAATATCCTCGTCCCCTCATATCTGGTTCCATCAGAACTGTCTCAGTTTGAGTGGGCTTGAAACGGAGACATGTGACAATCTTGCTGAGAATTATCCAACTATTGTTTTTATTTCTGGGAAGAGTACATTTTCCAACCAAATCAACTCCAGACCCAACCTAAATGCTGAAGCATGGCGACACAAGTTTTAACTTTGAAGAGTAGAGAAAGCACAAAGCCTGACATTGAAGAGTAGTTTTATTCATGGAATGGAGAGATTTGTTATTTGTGAAGAGTCATACAGCCATGCAGGGAAAGCTCCCTGCAAGACACATTCCTACTCTGCATGTCACTGTGTTGCTCAGACTGATTCCCAGCTGAGAGCCGCTCTAATCTCCTGGCAACAATATTGACATAGAAATAGAAACTCTGCAGAATGCAGAAGTCTAGCTGTCAGACTGTCAGGACTGCCGGCACATACATCCCATACAGCTGCTTAAATTAAACATGACTGTTCTGTACATTCAACCTAATTTTGAGAATCTGTTTTACATGAAAACTAGGACCCTAAAATCAACTGATTTCAACATGTCTACAACCGATTCCATGGCTAGACCTGTCAAAAAGAAGCTCAAGAACAAAACGTCTCGTATTTGAATATTTAATAAAAATGTAAAAATGTCCGTGTTTAGTAGTTTTATTATTTTTTGCACTTTCAGTTCGCACCCTATTCACAAACTATGATTACAATCATATTTATTAATAACGGACAGCACTCTCTGGAACAGCGCCAGAGGCTGAACGTCAGAACCATAAAGAAAGATTCAGTGTTGCTGCTGATCAGTCACATGAACGAACATGAATGTCAAAGTTTAAAAATTGTATTACTAACATTAATTTTTTTTTTTCTTTCAGGGTCAATTTCATTTGCCCTGTTTGAGATCTGCCTGCAACCATGACAACCAAAACCAACAGTAGCGTTCTGGCTGGCAAAGTATCCTCCTACCCCCTGTTGTCTTCTCCTGCTCGTCAACGTCTAGTCACCAAAGATGGACACTGTACGCTTAATGCCCCTGCCTGCCCCTCAGACTCGTGGCGCAGGAGCTGGGGCAGAGTCTGGCTGCTGGCGCTGCAGGATTTGTGGGGACTATTGGTGAGTCTGCGCTGGAGATGGGTACTCCTCGCCTTCTGTGCATCCTTCATTGCCCACTGGCTGTTGTTTGCCTGCTTGTGGTACTTGCTGGCCCATCTCAATGGAGACCTTGCTGTGAAAAATCATGATGACCCCCCACAGGATCACGTGGTTTGCGTGAAACATATTACAAGTTTCACTGCTGCCTTCTCCTTCTCTCTTGAGACCCAGCTGACCATTGGCTATGGCACCATGTTCCCCAGTGGAGACTGTCCCAGTGCTATAGCACTGCTGGCTGTGCAGATGCTGCTGGGGCTTATGCTGGAGGCCTTCATCACAGGTACAAATTCTGACCAAAGCATGAGAGAACACTATGCTAGACGTAGTAAACATATCTGCAGTGAGGCTGTGCTCAGGAATTAGGCATAATGTAATACTGACAAAGAACTACAGAATTATAAAGAACAGATTCAACAAAATGTAATGAATGTAGGAAATTAAATTTGATCTTTAAAGGTTCGAAAACATCATGTGAATTAATTATCTGTGCTTTAATGAGAGTAGAGCATATATTTTCTCTTCTTTTATAAATACCATCTGATACTTGCAGTGTTTAAATTCTTACAGAACAGACTACTGTGTGTCTCATTTCACAAAATATTACAATCAGTCACAAAGCAAGTATTGGATATAGTTCTTCATTTAAAGAGTATATTTTTAATCAGACATGTATTTAATTATTTTTTGTGCAACTGATTTGGTTTTGATGACAGTCGGAGTGAGACAGTATGCTTCAATAATTGGCTACATGGTCCTTAATGAGTCACAGTAAATAATAAGGTATGGACTTAAGGAAGTAACATATGAGACAAATGTTTGTTTCTCAAATAACAAAATGTGAATGAACAAAAAAGAACAAGTTAAAATAAAAATGGTTGCGACCCTGGAAGGATAAGAAGGTGTAGACAATGAATGTATGGGTGGATAGTGTCAACCCTAAGAGTGAAAACAACCATACCACTCAGACAAACATACATAGTTGTTATTTAGAGATGGCAGTAAACCAGGCAGTCATGCTTCTGGACGGTGAGGCATCCAGAGTACCCAGAGTGAACCCATGCATGCAGAGGGAGAATCTGCAGACTCCACACAGAAAGACCCAGCACAGGAGAATGAGCAACATTAATTCAACACTAAAAGTCCGTTTCCACACTGAGCCAGTGAACACGTGGTCCCACCCTGTACAGTGTTAAAGTTACACTGATGTCAGTGTTACTCTAATTTTATTCTAATTAGAGTTAAAATGACTTATAGAATAAAAGTTGACTAACACTCACAATTGTTAATATACATTTATTCTATGGAGAGAAATAACACCTGCAGAGTTATTCAAAAAGGATACTTTTAGTTTTTGACTGTTATTTTAATTAATATCCAATAGTGTGAGACCTCTATAGCACTGTTAATGAAATGTAACGCTATGCTCAGCATTAATCTCTGTTAATTCAGTGTCCAAAAACTAATAATTAGATACTGTTTTACCATAAACCTGTTCAACATTTGCATTTATTGAAATCAATAATAATGTAAAATATTTAAATAATTCTCAGATATACCACTAAGACTTAATATAAAACTTTTAAGGTAAAACAAGTATTTGTAAATCATGACGAATTTATCTGAAAATCTTTAACCAGTTCTGTTTTGGTTTTTTTAAACAAAAATTCACATCATTAGTACCATTTGTTACAAAGAACAATTGTTCTTATTTTATTCAAACAATATTAATTTTGTTTGTTGTAGAAAGTTAAAAACATAAATGTTCTTAGAAGGCCAAGTAAACATTTTTGCCACAAAGTACACAAAAGGTTTTCAAATTAGACCTCTGGGTTGACAGTGAGCAATTAGGAGAATCTTTGCTTATGTTCTCGATCAAATTCTGTAGAGCCAGGCAATTTTTTAACATGGAGAAATTTTTTTAAATACATAACAATTGTCAGATAACAGACTTGTCCTTTGTTTGCACCAAAGCATCATTTTACCATAGTAACATGTTGCTGTTTTATTTAAATGAACGCATTTGAAAATCACAGCATTTAAAAGTAGAAGGCAGAAATATGTCAGATTATGTTAAAGACCACAAATTTGTTTCTAAAAAATGATGACTGACAAATAAGTGTAAAAAAAAAAAAATCTAGATATTGACACTTGATTCTAAAAGTATGAAACTTTCAATATGAAAATATATTAAGTAATATAGAAGAATATCAAGATAGTATCAAAATCAAAATGTATAAAACCATAAAATGGTGTTTATGTTCTTGGGCAAACTTGGTGCTTGTTAACTGTATAAATGGTGGATTTGATGGCATCATTACGGTCCTGGATGCTTGTTCCACTCCAAGTATGAAAATAACGAAAAGGGAAAAAAAGTTAGATTACAACATTTCTGCTGAAAGTTAAATGCTTCAAGCTTTCCCTGTCAATGCAGCTAATCAACAGTCTGGACACAGGCACAAGAATACATGGCAATAAAAGGAAGAAAAATTGTTTTCAAACAGAATCCATTTCATGTATGAAATGGATTCAAGAAACAAGAAACAGAGAAAAAGTGGAGAAAGGGAACAGATGATAGTTTTTGCAAAAAATACGCAGCATAAACCTTTCAGCCTGGGATGCAGAAACCTTGCCAGATCTTTTTCAGCCTCGGCAGGAAGGAGCAATCAGGCTGAGCAGGAGAATGGCGGAAGTAAGATCACCGTTCCAGAACAGAAACAACACAAGATATGAGAATAAAAAGATTTTAAAAACTTGCAACTACAAGAATGCTAACAGTCGGTGCCACAGCGATGTCCAATTGACTTCTACGCCCCTTGGCATTTCACATCTGTCATGTGTAATGCATATTTTTGACAAAAAATAAGTTCTGCTTGAAGAACTATGTTAGAGAGATAAATCTTTATTGTCATTGTCACAAGAACAACGAAATTCAAAAGGTGCCATCAGTCGGTGCACATGCCCAAAAACAAAAAATAACTGTCTCACAATTCACACACAACACAAGAATCAACAAACTTTACTTTACTTTAATATGCTGCTTTGACTAGAAAATCTGGAAAAAAAAAATTAAATTGAGGAACCTTACTGTGATTTCTCAGGCACAGCGAAGACGTTGAAAATGGCGCTGAGAAAATTCTGCTCAGTCTGGCAGGAGGTGAAAGGGGCGGAGCTCTTCGGAGTCAACATAAAAAGGCATTTTACTCTCGCTGCTGTTGAATTGACTCTCACAGAGTTCACATGCTCTGACATGCTGATTTACACTTGGGATTTTACTGTGTACTTTTCCTGCTGCTCTTTAACCCTCCCGTAGTCCTACGATGGGTGAAGTGGACCCTGTGTGAGCTTTGGGTCCTGTATCTAGTCCTGGCGAAGACGCAGGACTACATACAGGTTTCGGGAAGTGACGGTCTGATGGGACACCCCCATCACTTCCCCATTGTCCGACCAGGACATCTGCCTCACTCTCACTATGAATTGAGCCAGGAATGGAGGAGGGTTAAATCTCTATCTGCTCATACAGTCAGGAAGCCAGGCAGAGAGATGTTGAAGTTGGGTATATGATCCATAAATCCTCAAGAAATCATCAAAATATTCTCAGAAAATCATGTATAGATGTTGTATAATATTATTTTATTTTCATAATAAAAGTATAAAATTGTCAACTAATATTTTTATGATGCCAACTTAAATGTATTAAAATGAATTAAAAATCTACATGAATAAATTATTAGAATATTTTATCATTTATTCTATATTATCGAAATAAAGAACAATATCAAGGTTTTGCCATGTCAAAAGATTCATCGCTATAATATAATAGCTAACCTCCATTTAACACTATCTAGACAATAAATTATTTAAAAATCTCTTATTCATCAGAGAGTTACCATATATTCTCAGATAGGCATACATGTGGAATTCTATTATTATATTTCTATATCCCTAGCTTAAATAAACAACTGTCCCCCACAGCAAAGAGAGAAGTGCTGAGCCGAATGACGTGTTTACCAGCCACCAAAGATTCTCTGGCAAAGATTAAATTGTGTTAATCTTTATCTTTATATTGCTCCGGCGTTAATAGTTCAATATTTGGAAGCACGGCCAACATGGACTGAATGACTTTGTTCACTTTCTCCACTGCCATTCCAAAACTACGTCTATAAACAGGCTACAATTCTAAAAGAGTGCAGGGTTACACTTATTCAGAGAAATAAAGGTCAATGGGAGGAAAAAGAAAGAGAAATCCCAAAGGGAGCACTGGAGGGAGATGAGAATTGAGTAGAATTGCAAAGTCTAGCACAATTCATAAACCATAAATCATAATCTGCCCACATCACATGGTTAGCTGCTCGCCCAATCCTACAGTATAAGCCTATGGAGGAGTTAACAGAAATAGGTTTTGCATATTATTGTGATGTGTTTTAGGATGTTATTAGATATTCCTTTTTTTCTCTCAATAACTTGCCATTGTAAACTGTAATGCTGATATAGCTCATGTCCTTTAGGTATAAACCACCTGTTCACATGTGCTGATGTGACAAACACCATTAGATCTATTTGAAGATGGTTGGGATGATGGAGGACTATCTTCAAACTACACTGTGCATTTGGGATGTTTGAGATGTTCTCGAGTTCATAACATAATATTGTTGGCCAAATCTTACCAACTGCAAGCTCAAACAACTCCAAACTTAGGCTTGTTATTATGTTACTCCAGCAAAATAAAAAACTGTTTAATTATTGGTTTTGTTTTGGATTCGACCCTCCTAGTTATTCTGACAAAGGAATGCAGATATAGAGGAGTTTCTGTTCGGATGCATATTTCTTCATCGCTTTTTGAGCAACCAAAAACAAAACAATATTAATCAATTAATTTGCCCTCTTAAAAGACATAGACTGCTGGAGATTAACATTTGAACATACGTAATCAAGAAGCCAATGAAAATGTGAAAAAATGTAATTCATCTTGTAGCTGTGAGCCTCATGATGGATGGGCTGCATTCCAACTTGTTTGGCTTCCTAATCAGATTTAAGCAACAGTTCTTTAATCTTCCATGAGACAATACTGTGTGGCCGAGTGCCAGATCTCCCAACTGCACAGTTACATTTTATTTAATTTAAAGACAAATCATTTGTTTAGACGTGCATGGTTTTGCAGTTGATGTGAAAGATTTCATGTAACATTATGACACTATCCTGACGTATCATTTTCAGGTGCATTTGTAGCCAAGATTGCTCGTCCTCAGAAGAGAGCAGGAGCCATCGAGTTCAGTCCACAGGCAGTAGTGGGCCAACACCAGGGCCAGACCTGCCTCATGATACGAGTCACTAATCTTATTCAGCGACCTCTGGTGGACGTGAAGGTGAGTGCAGTTCTCTATGAGGAACAGGAAGGCCAGGCTCTGTACCAGATCTCACTGGACTTCCACTTGGACCATTTAGGCCAACAGCCATGCCCCTTCTTTATTTTCCCGCTTACTTTTTACCACCGACTAGACCGCCAGAGCCCTCTCTACCCTGCTCTTTGCGAAGGCACATCCAAACACTTTGAGCTGGTCGTTTTCCTAACAGCATTGCAAGAGGGAACTGGTGACTCCTGCCAGAAGAAAACCTCTTACTTACGCCAAGAAATTCAGTTTGACCGGCGATTTCTACCTGCCTTGGGGCTGGATGCTCGGGGGAGGTACTTGGTGAGCAAAGAGCACTTTGACACCGCCCACTCCAAGGAGCCTTTGAACAAAGATTGTGTGGTACAAATCAATGGTGATGACACTGACAGGATGGAGTAAACATGACAAACAGAAGCTCCGACTTGGACAGCAGGAGGGGTTCTTTGCACATGGATATTTTGGTCAGGAGATTCCAGCTAACTTTATTTTCTGACATGTAAAATACTGTCAGAAACAGGTGGTCCTCTTGGTTCCCATCACTAGTTCCACCTGTGCATTTCAATTTGAAGTCTGTGCAGCCTCTGCCTTTTTTCCTTACCTGATTTACTTGGGTCACAGTTTGTCCAAACTGTGTTTAGATGCAAATAAAGAAGGTGCAGCAGAAGAATAAAATATTGTCTGAAGTCGCAGACAATAAAATGCCTTAATTTAGATTGGACATGTTAATGCCACATGGGTCACATATTACATGTTTCACATTTTCATCATCTGTTCTGACTTGAATAAGATACAGCCTTTAACAAAATCATTGAACTGCTTTTGGATATGTTCACCAGTGTTAATAACAGCTGTTACCGGTTCAAATATATTCACAATGAGACATTGTTCTATTGAGATTTAAATACTTTAAAGATAAATAGAATATTTGTGGAAATAAATCTTTGTAGCTTTCACAGAGTTCCTGAAGGAAAACATAATCCCTCTTCCAGACGCATTAAGAGAAGTGAGACACATCTCCAACGTGGCATGCAAAATAAGAATTCATAGTGAAGAAGAAGCAAGACGACGGGAATTAGTAAAAAAAGAAGCCAGTATAGACACTATAGCTACATGTGATGGCTGACATGTCACACAGGCAGAGGGCACTGCAGGATCTGAATCAAGTTGGTGTGAAGTTGGCCCCTCTCCTACCTCAAATTAAACAATATTAGTGCACAATGCCGGAGCTGGTTTGTGCAGCACATTGTTCTTGTTTGTGTCACCAGGAGGCAGGCAGAAATGTGAAGGGGGCGTCATTACACGGATATATTATGCTCCATGGTATTTATTAACATTGTTGACTTGTGTTTTCTTCATGGGATTGAGGTAAACTGTGCCCAACCCAGCAACAACAAAAACATATAAATGTATAAGACCCTGATGATTAAAGATGCTTTTCATCCAAGATCGAACAACCAACAGCATAACATTTATCTACTTGGATGGTCACTATGTTATACATAGTGACCATTTTACTCTACTATATTTATTACACACACACACGTATTTTGTATATATACTATACTATACTAAACTATATATATATACTGTATGTACTATATATAGTATAGTATATATTAACATCTTGGATATTGCAACTAATAAGCAATTTTCCTTGGAGATCAATAACGTATATTCTGTTCTATTTTATTATATTTAAAGATAGAACAAATTTTCCAGAGGTCATCATAGGTCAACAAGCCAGTCCACATTCACAAAATCAAAAGAAATATGGTGTCAATCATCTGAGCTCTGTTCATGTTGGTTAGTGCAGCTAAAATATTTTAGCAGTTAACTGACACCCAATTTACTTATTTTTGTAAATTTGGTGAAGGCTGGTTGACCTGCGATGACCTCTGGAAACATTTAGTAATATCTTTAACATGATTGTGGCACAAACAAAATGTTTTGGTGCATCAACGTTGCACAAACGTTTGACACCAATTTCGTTTAATTTGAAGAAGTTGGGGGGCAACGTCACCATGGTAGCAAGACGCAAAATTGTGCGAAGATGTAAAGATATTTATTCATTTCTGCAATTCTTCAGGTCAAATTATCTGACAGGTCAAAGTCAGAAAAACTGAGAAAGAATGGGGTGTTTTTTTTTCTAAGCAACCATCCATTTATTAGTTTCTTTCCTGTTTTTCTGAACAACTGCAGATTTAAAAAACTTTGGAGACGTTTAGAATCATCACAGATAAATATATTTTGAGCTGTATATTAAATGCATTTCTTGTATCCTCAGATTTTAGTAGACTGTAAAGTATTTTCATGTATAATGTGTGTCCACAAAAATTCTATCTAAAACTAAGCTAAGCACATGGGTCTCTGCAGAAGATTTCTTAATTAGCATTAAGTGCAGTTAAATAATATTTTAAAAAAACAAACATTTGTTGGGCTGTCGTGATTTCTAAGCATGTATTTGCAGGTTTGGATCTGTAGGAATTTCAGGTCATCTAACTCCCATTGTTCACATAGTTACTTCCAAATAATTACTGCATAAATACCCTGAGTATGTTTCTGATCATTTTGTCAAGTTTTAATGTTCTTGAGCATTAGTGTGAACTATCAAGCCTCAAAATCAGGCAAGGTATTCACTTCAAATGTCACAAACACAAGTCAGCTTTAAGCATAACATCACCACACCCATGTCTAAAGTGAGGTTTCTAACATATGAGTGACCTTCATAATTACTAATAGACAGTTAATGATTTATTTGTATATGATTGATTTTAGCAGGTTATTGTCTAAAATTATACAAAGAAAAATATTTTGTATTACACTGAATTTTTCTAATGTTTTTGGAGATTTAGCCTTGAAAATAAGCATAGTATGTTAAAGTTGTAGTACGTAACTTATACATATTTGTTGAAACTCTGCATATTGCGACAATATGATATGAGACAAATAATCTGAAAAAAGCTTCTCTGCTTTCTCCCAGTGCTAACTAGAAACAACCAATCAGAGCCTGGAGGAGGGTCTTAGTGCTGTCAATCACTCTACATGCTGCGCTGCTTACCACTCCCTCGCTCTCTGCTAAGCTACAGTTTCTTCCTGATAGCAGAGCCTGCTGTGAATGCTCATACTAGTTAGCATGGCCACTGATGACGGCAGATAAAAAGTTTTTCTGTAACGCAAAGTTGTTTCTCCACTATTAGTACATTGTGCAGTGTACACAAGGGTGATTGACAGCACTAAGACACTCCTCCCAGATCTGATTGTTTGTTGTTTTTGATCAGGAGAGATGCATTAAGCCAGGTGGTAATAGTAGCTCAGGGGGGAGGTGCAGGAGCTATATCTTATGCTATTTATCTCATATTTTACTTTCATAACATAATGAAAGTTTTAGCAAATATGCAAAAACATATTTTATGAAAGTTACAAATTGCAGTTTTACAGTAAATTCCTTTATAATAAATGTTGTATTTACATTATTTGATTACAATCAGATCATTTTTTTCTATATTGTTTTCAAAGAGATCATTTAGACGCGTGTAAACATCATTGAACCTCATGCTTTAGTGACTTTATACACTGACTATAATGGGAAATAAACTTTTTTTTAAACAAACCCAGAAATGACAAATGCTGATTCTTTTGACCTCTGTGTCTTCATTCTGTGTTGATTCAACATACTAGTGAGGAGAACAATTTCACTTCATAACAGTGCTGCTGTTTGACTAGTTCATTACACACATATTATAAGTTTGAAGTGAAGCTTTTTAAGCTTTGCTATTAATAAGTGTATTCAGTTTATTTAACGGACTACACAACAGATACTAACAGATATTAAAGAAAAGAAGGATCCAAATCCAGACACCACTGACAAGGATCAGAATTCACTGGCAACCAAAATCTACAGCGACCCCCAGGAGGCAGAAGAGGGGAGCAGGGGACCCAAGAGGAGTTTCATTTCAGGTTGATTTGTGTGTTGTTGTTTTTTGAGGATTTCATGTTTTGTTTGTTTGTTTTTCATTGTTTTATTTCAGTTTCTCTGTGTGTGTGGGAGTGTGTGTGTGGTGTGGCGTGTGTGGGAGTGTGTGGGCGTGTGTGTGTGTATTTTAATGTCAGATCAGTGATTCTTGAGAAGAGGGACAAAACAGGTCCTAAGGATAAAGCACAACATTTGAATAAAATATACACAAAATATAAATTTTTTCAAATATCTGACAAAACTAACCTGGGCCATGTGAGCACAACAATGTCTGTTTTCCTGGTGTTTGCTGAATATTTTTATTTTAAACATTGTAGTAGGTGGATGGTGTCTTTAACATCCCTTGTCCTGGGGCAGAACTCAATACATTATAATAGTTTAAAACCATTTAAAAATACTAAGATAATATATTATGACAATGAAGTACAGTATAAGTATTCAAATAAATAATTATGAAAGTATCAATAAATTTAATTTAAAAATAATTTTTATATATTTTCTAACTACATTGAAATTTGTCCCAAATTTTTGTCAACACCGTCAGATAAAAAGAATGTTAAAAAAAAAATCAGGCATTATTGGGGGGCATCAGAATTTCTGAGGACCCCATGACCTCTTCTTTTCTCTTCCTTTGCTAAGAGGGCCAGGCAGCTCTGGTTAGCTTATGCTGTTCTTTAGTTTTTTCTTCTGTTTTATTCCCAAGTTGCTCATCACAACCATGATGTGTCAACACCATAACTGACAATTTACAAAACTTTGATGAAGTTTTGGCTTCAAGCAGTGTAACACTAGAAATAACTAACAACAGCTGGTCCACATCCTCAGGACCCCCCGGGATCAGTACCTCCAGTGGGTGCACGGTGCTGGACTGCAGGCCTTTCCTCGAGATTTGTTTTGTGAAATAAATGCGTAATTTTAGTATAGTGTAAAGATTTGATGGACCAGATGAGCTACAATATGGCCTCCTTCAGAATAACATCATATAAATTGAGGTAGTTTGGCATTTTGTCAACTCCATCAGAGTTTTTAACTGACATTGTGACTCTTTCAGTGATAGTGTTGACAAATCTCATTTAAGTGTGCAGTTAATTCATTTTAATGTCTTTTACATAAATGGAATTACGTCACATGTATCAAGTATTTCTTTTTACTCTCTGAAGGTGGTTTGTTACCACCTTCAGTTCTGTGTCAACTCTGTCATACACTGTCTCCGTCACATGGACTTTATGTTGTTTTTTGTTTTAAATATTTCTTTTTTTTCCTGAGAAGCATTTGTCTGTAAAACTGAGTAAAAATATCACTAATAGGGTCATTAAAAAATAATTGTATATTTCTTTTTGTCAGATGGCGATGACAAAGTTCTGGGTCAGGTCCATTAAAATTGTAATTTTCAAAAAAAAAAATTTTGCAACTGGGGGCCTGCACCTTAGCATCTTTACATTCCCAAAACATTATTTGTCATATTTGTATACATAAGCTTGAGGAATAATTTTTTAAAATTTGGGAAAAATTTAAACCCATTTAGCCCCACTTCTCAAGAATCACCGAGGATGTCTTGCATCCTCAGTTTAGATTCAACTCTTGGTTGGAGTCAGTTTCAAAAAAATGTACAAGTGTCCAGTTAAAACAGGAGACAAACTGTGCTGTGCTGGAGACCTCTGCTGGAGCCAGCTGCTCACTGTCCAAGGAGGCCAGTGCTCAGATAAGCACTGGCCAAACGTGTCAAGTTGTGTCTAACTGGCTAGACATGTTTGATGTGAAAAATGTGTTTCCATTGCAGTTTTGCAAAACACACAACTTTTGATATGGCAGAAAAACCACCTCATCCTGGAGCAAAAACGTTATTGTTTTTTCGTTGTTTTTAAATCAAGAAACATGTTTGCTTTTCTTAATTGCTGTGTCTCCATTAACTAATTTACTTTAGTCGCTCTAATTTGTGAAATCTTATGGTGAATTGAAACAGTGCCAGTGTTTGTTTGGTCTGCTTCTTGAACTAAACCCCATCTGAGTTAAGGAAACTCCAATCACGTGTTTTACAGTGAACCACTGGAAGGGATGCATCGTTTTTCAGTAGGTCGTCCTGTGATGTTAGTGAAGTGGAGATGGTTGAATAAATGTGTCACGATGCACCAGTGTGCATTAAAAGTCATAACAGTCTCATTAAATATTTTTATTACCAGTACTAATAATATTATTAGTAATATTTTATTACTCCATAAGCATATAAAGTATTTGTCTTAAAGATAAATTCTTATCAGGGAGGCTAAACTGCAAACAGTGCAAGAAAAAGAGATTTTGAAAATGTTCTACTTGTGGAAAACGTAATATTACAATTACAAAATGTTTGAAACAGGCATCAACTTTCTGCTTATTGCATTTAGACAAGAACAATGATTTTGTTGAATTGTAACATGAAGGTATTCCTGTCTTGATAAGAACTGTAAACACAGTACTGTATGGAAAGGATTCACAGATTGTATCCTTTCAATTTGTGTTTTCAAATTGAAAGGATACACAGGTTGATTCACATCAAGCCTGTGTGTGTGTGGGCGTGTGTGTGTGTGTGCATGTGTAGAAAAATTGATTTCAGTGAGCTCTAGTTATGATGTTGATGCTCTGTTCTAGTTAATGAACTCTGGAGTGAAAATAGTCTCAAAATATCTTTGCGTGTGTAATACTGGATTTGTAAACCTAAAAATAAAATAAACCTTCTCCTTTACATACAAATGTTGAATAAGTACGCACAAGTCACCTGGCACACACACACAAAACTGCATTTACGCACAGATCCGGTTACGAGTGCACGACTATTTTTGAGACTCATTTCACGCTTCGGGAGCTCCCACATTTGTGTGTAGATGGTGCGTTTACATGCTAGTAGAAAGCTGGGTCATCTGAGTTTTGCTCTGGGTCTAGTATTTTTATCCTCTAAACGTTTCTCACTGTGCTTGTGCTGAAGAGGCAAATACGTTAGTTCGGTGGAAAACGGTCAATTTTAGCACTTCCTTATAATATCCCAAAATTATTTATAGACATATTGTGCAGTTTGAGCGGTACAGGAGACTAAGTGGTCTGGAGAAACGACCACTGGGTGGCGGAATGGTTCCAGGAAGCAAGGCGCAGCGTCCCGGTGGTCTGCCCTCTGAAGTAAGTAGAAGCTAAACCTGCAGGCTTTGCTCTCCGATTATAATGAGACATGGTGATTATAAATAATTTCAGATTACGTTTTATATGTCTGGTATTTTGATACTCTGTCCTCCTCGTATGTTTTATATGTTAGGTCATGAACTCCTCTAATGCATAACAGAACGACTGGTTCTCTATGATGGATCATATAAATGCAATTCTCCAATAACGATTTAAAGTTTCCTTTATTAAAGTTAAAATGTTTCATTCCACACAGGGTAGAACATATTCTTTACAATTGCCTAAAAATATATTTCACTTACCACTTTATTATTTGGCATCATATAACTCTGATAAATCAAACAAAGAAGAAGATTTTAACCTTAAAAAAAAAGAAACACCTTTACACAATGAGTACTGGAAAAGTTACATTAAACATTGTATCAGTTTGGAATTGTTACACGTTGCTATGGACACACTACAGTTAATACTAGAACCTCGCAGCTCTTGTCTGTGGAATTGAAATGGAATTTATTTTCAGCAGATTGTGACGTCATGGCAACAAATACACAGGTAATAACAGCTGCATCCCACTTCAGGAAGGTCATGCTTTCTGCTAGCTCAATGTCACCAAGCACAAGACAAAATAGAATTCCTCAATCATCTATAATCTGAAGCATCGACTGTGACAAAAGGTCAAAGACTCCTTCCTATTGGCTGAAAACAAATCATGCAGAAATCTAGCTTTTCATTGCAGCGGTACACCAATGAGCCGGACTTCCAACCACATCTAGACTGGGTGAGTCCGAAGATTACTCCAACCCCAACAATTACTTTTAGTTCCACCAAGCATTTTCTAAATTGTGCAACAAATGCTGAATGTGCTTTTAAAAATGAAACCTGTGATCACTAGTCCACTGTGACAGACTGCTTCTCAGAACTTATTTACGTCTTTAATCTTTTACGTCATCAGGTGATGACGACTCCGAATATCGCATGACCTTCATGCCTATAGTCACAGCCTCGTTCATACATACCCAAAAAATAGAAATACGTGTTTTCAAATTGTAAGGATACACAGGTTGATTCACATTAAGCCTAAAACTAACAAACCCTGTAATTCTGTACCTGTTTAGCACAGCAGGGACACAGCATAACCCTGGGTTAGCTCCTCAGTATAACTGAAATAATGTCTGAAAATGCAGTCTACTGTTCACATTGCTTTAGGTGCACAAAATGCATGAGATGTGTGTTGAGGGAATCCACTATGTGGGATACAAACCACAAGTCTTAGAGCCTGAATGATCAACTTTGTGCTAGGATTTAGTCATTTCAAGCAAACTCTGCGATAAAGGAGGTCAAAGTTTCAAACACCTTCTGTGGAATTAAACATCACTTTTAGTAAAAGTAGCGTAGCGTCATCAACACCTGTGATGTTCTGACAGGTGAAATCAGTTCTAATGAATGCAAAGAAAATCCCTCACAGTAAAAAGATGGGAGTTTTTATATATCGCCAGATCATTGCCAAACGCATTTTGTTAATTCTCTCAGAGAAATACTGGAAGCCAACAAACACAGGAGCGGTTTGTTCAAAAACATACACTCCCAATGTGGTGTTAGCGCTTCGTTAACTTACTTTTAACACTCTTCTCTTTTTTTTGTAGGAAATGTTAAGGTAGGGAAATTCACACTAAAATTAGGAACGTGTTTAGGGTAAACAACATCAGGTGACACAAACCCTGAAAAAACTGGAATGTTAAACATATTTCACAAGCAGCACACAGTGTAGAAAGAATGAATAAAAATGATTCAGAGTTCCCTCAGGCTGAAATCTTCCAACAAATTCACAGAAATGCAGCGTTAGCCATTCAGATTTACAGAAGCTTAAAAGATATCAGGAATCATCGTACGCATCCGAAGCTATGGTTCCGCATGTTAGGGTTTTGTTGAATAGCTGCAGAAACTATGTAAGAGTGGCCTGTGATTTCACAGGAAATTTAGTTTCAAATATGTTAGCGTGAAATGCGTTTATTCAACTTTCCTTTCGGATTTTAAACCTTATTGTTCTGAGTTATGTTGCTTCTTACAGTGTGAGTGGAGTGGTGAGCTCGTTTTAAATTTCAACATGGATTTGCTTGAGGTCAAGCCGCAGCGGTCATGAGTAGAAGGCAGACTGCAGCTGCTTGAAGGCAGCTTGCCGCTCCTTCTTCTCCACCTCCTGCTTCTTGCGTTCTTCTTTTTCTTCTCGAATCTCAGCTTCAAACTTGCTGCTCTGGGACAGAGCCTGAACCTGAAAACACACAAGGGCAAAAGGCCGTCAGGCACACACCTGTCTATATCAGGCCCCACAGCAGACAGTGCAGGTCAACAGAGGGACTTTGAATTGATCGGTAAAGGCAGACGGACGCCTGTCTATGTAATCGTCTGAATTCATCACAGCTGGACTCCGTTCAAGCTATAGGAACATCTCCAGGATGATCAGTGGAAACCGTTTAATATCACGTCAATTAGTTTTGTTAATTTCTTGGTTAATAAATTAACAAAAATCTCAAGAACTTGTTTTCCACGTCGTCATAATAAGTAGAATTTTGAGGAAAGAGATCAATTTAATACAATTTGGAAAAAGAACATAACGTAGAAAAAGTGAAGTGCTGCGAATATTTACAGCATGAACTATAATATCTCTGCTAAATAAAGAGCTTATCACTACAGGGTAGAGGGTAATTATAGTTTCAGAAGAACATGACCATAGACCTTTTCATGGAAATCGGCCAATTATGATTGACGGCTGATCGATTGGTGGTTGATCGATTGGTGGCTGATCGATTGGTGGCTGATCGATTGGTGGTTGATCGATTGGCACACCACCAAAGGAAACGCTTCCCAGTCTCACAGGATTGCCTTCTCGGTACAATAATTCAATCTAATATGGAGCCTTTTCTCACTCATTCACACACATATCCAACCACACATATACACACACACAAAGTCTTATACATGTTCATATGTTGTTCCCGTTTTACCTAGAAACTATGTTGCTAAGTATAAGAGGATGTCAAATTAAACTGTAGACAGCTTTACAGTAAGAGAATTTATAGACCGATTTATTCTTATCAAATATGTGGATTACTTATCAATGTCTGAAAAAATAGTTCTTAATGACATGGTGGTCTGGTTAACTTCATGGAATAGAACAAGCTATTAGCATACCTTGGCCTCAAAGAAGTCTTTGGCCCCCATGACCCCTTCAGTGGAGACGTTGATCTCAGACAGCCTGGCCAGAGCCATCAAGCCGCTCTCCTCCTGCAGCTCTCCGGCCGCAGCTCTACGGAAGATCAGCAAGAACTGCAAACGGAAACAACCAAACTCGTTCAACAGCTCGTTTGTGTTTGTGTAGACATGATGCGGGTACCGTGCCGACATGTCAGCCTGTACCTGGACTACAATGCTTCAGGCTCAGGCCAGCATGAATGGATAACGCCCATGAAAACATAGCAGCCAAAGTCACAGAGGGCTTGACAAGGAGGAAGTCTTTTTTTGTTTTTTCATTTTAGATACAGAATCAGATATAGCACAAAAACAAACGACAAACACATGATCAAACTTCTGCAATATAAATGGATTATGAGAACCTACAGTATGTAACACGTGTTAGGCTTCATTATATGTCCCATATTATATGTATTCCAGGTACTTGCACAAAATGTTTCTTTGAAAAAGGAACTCTTCTCTGTTGTCTGTGGAAGCGTCTTAAAACCCAGAGATTTTGGAAGGATGTTATCAGGAGTCTTCCTGAATTGTTTAAGATGAAAGAGGTTAAACTCTATGTACTTGGAATATACCCAATGGAATTCAAACAATCGGAGAAAAAGACTAAATTGATCGATTTTAGACGTCTTCAAGCCAGGAGATCTGTTGCATTCTGCAGGAGGAGCATGGACAAAATGCCTCTGCAGTGGCTCATTCTGTCATGTCACCGGCAGCACAGCAGTGACTGTCCTGCTGTGAGTCTGTATCAATCAAGCTGGTGCAATATCACGGCAGACGTAGGAATAATTCTCATTTTTCTGTCTTTAAATTAGATGGCATTCTACTTTTTTTCTAGTTTTTAGGGTTCATAATGGTACTCACAGGTTATACTGTGACAGTCTCATACTGGCCCACAGCTTGCTCCACCAGTGGAACTACCAAGTAATCCACAGTCACCACTTCTCCTTTTTTCAGGATGTTGTACTGCCTCCGCTCAAACATGTATCCTACTATAGTTCTGACCTTTATACACATTAGCGCTGCTGCAAATACTCAATGACTATCTCAATATTCAGTACACAAGCACAGGCCACGCTCATTTCATCATCACCTCCCTCTCACCTCTCTGAAGCTCAATTTGCCGTCAAAATCTTCATCCACTTCCTTGATCATGTTCTTCAGGCCCAAATGAGTCTGCGGAGCTCCCAACTTCTCCATCAGTATCTTCAGCTCCATCAGGTCGATGAAGCCATCTTTCCCCGTGTCAAACCTGAAAACAGTGAAAAGGCAGCCGAGGTCAGGGGAAGGTAAAGCCGCAGCGAACGCAGCTTGAGTCAAAGCATTTCAGTTTAAGTCTTAAAGCTAAAGTCTGAATGACTGAGCAGCAACAGGAGCTCAGGAAGAACTGAGCCACACCAACAGATCCAGCCTCACGACCAACAGCTACTGTGGCTTTAAATGAGCTTCGGCTAATACAGTGGAAACCAGAAGTTTACATACACCAAGTACAAAGACTCATTATTTTTTTCCACTGTCTGAAGTTCAGATCTATTTTAGATCAGTTACAATGACTAAATTATTATTATTGCTGTTAAATTATTTAGTAAATTATTGCCAAATGCCACAATAATGAGAGAAATAAAGTTAGTGCTTTATTTATTAATGTCTTCAAAATTAGAGGTTTACATACAGAATTATTACTATTTCTTTAAACAATGACAGGAAATCCAGATGATGTCATGAAGACCAAAGTCATACACGTTTGTATTTCTACCCATATTAGGACGTTTTCATTTTAATTACTGCATTCATGTCTAAGAGATATTTCCTAAAGTCTAACCAACACCAGTCTAGTTCTAACCCTAACCCTAGCCCTAGCCCTAACCCTATCAGTAACCAGAACCTAATTCACACCATGCCTCTAAAGCGAACACTAAGCATTAGGACTGGGCTTTGGTTCCCCGCCAGGTATAAAAAACACTGTGATTATTACTGAATTTCTGATTCAGTTAGAGAAACAAGTAGTGTCATACTACTTCAGGGAAAACTAACTACAGACCCTAGTTTTTAAAGAATTTCTGTTAGCCTTTTTTTTCTGACAGGTTTTGTGCAAATGGAAATTCTAATTGGGGCTGACAAAGCAATGTGTACAAAAGGCACACTTTGACAAGCCCCTTTTAGATTTCTCCAGACATTTTCTAGTTCTTTCTACAAATTGTTCAAAACAGAAGAAATAGAAATGTCGCAAGTACACTTTTTTTAATCAACTCATGTTTTAAGTTTTAATGTCAACTTGAACTGGATTTCTTCACCAACATGTATGTGACCTAAACTTTTCACTGATGAGCCATATATGGTTCGGTGAACATTCTCTGAAAGGCAACTGCATTTCTCAACAAGTTCTCACACGCTCTTTATGTCTCTGATTTCCAAATACACAACAGACGGCCTCATAGGAACTGGTTCACAGCAACATGCTGTCAATACGCTTATACATGGTTAGGAAAGCAACTGTATTCTGACCATAAAAGCATGATATTCTGAATATGAACAGTTATATGATAACCCAACCTCCCTACATAAAATCAATTGGACAGCTGACAGAGGCTCCTTCTCTGTGCACACAGCAGTGTGTGTTCCACAATCACGGTCTTTGACCAGACCAGAAAAACAAAAGGACAGAAACACAAAATGAAAAGCTGCTTGATGAAACATACAGAGTGGCAGAAATGACTAATAAGAGTTACAACATTTAAAAGGAAGTCTAAAAGCAGAAATAGAACAGCTCTTCTGCTAAGCTGAGTGAATAAATAACTAAACCTGCAATTTGATATGAAATCAGGTGAATTATCAGTGAGTCACATCAGAACAGAAGGAAGTAAGCTCTCAATAGGTGTCACTTTAGCAAACTGCTTTATGAACCAGGATGGTCAGAAGTGACATATGTGTTCTTTTAAAAGGGGAAGAAGGTATTATGTATTTACCAAGCACATACCATTTTCTAGCAATCAAGTAACTATGTTACCTTCAGTTAATAGCAAAAATAATAAATTTGACTTTGCAACATACGAGCTTGAAATTGAGCTCTCTCTCTCTCTCTCTCTCTCATACCTTTTCAACAATGCTTCTCTAGCTGTTCGTTACAGTTTAGGAGAGCTGTAGTTTTGTGATGATCTCAGCAGACGCCCAGTTGACTCCAGGTGTTTGCTAATTGCTGCTGCTAGTCTGGAGGAGCCTCCTGGACGCCTCCATGGTGAGGTGTTCCGGCACGTCCCACCGGGAGGAGGGGAAGACCCAGGATACGCTGGAGGGACTATGTCTCCCGGCTGGCCTGGGAACGCCTCGGGATTCCCCCGGAGGAGCTGGAACAAGTGGCTGGGCAGAGGGAAGTCTGGGCCTCCCTGAAGCTGCTAACCCCACGACCCGACCCCAGGTAAGCGGAAGAAAATGGATGGATGGATAGTCTAGAGGAGTTGTGTGGCTGAGGAAGGGCGCTTTGTGAAGCACCATATTTAATTACACTACAAACAACAACACACACACTTATTGAGCCCTGACCCCACAACGGCAAAAATATTCATATTGTTTAATATAAAACACATATAGCACCTTCCCTCATGTATCTCAAACAAGTAAACCAACAAATCAAACCAGAAGAGCAACAACATAACCGTAATATAGATTAATATGTCTTCAAATACCACAACCTTCAGTAAATGTGCTTGCCCAGATTGGATGTTCAGTTAGTAAGGAATCACATATTTTTATGTTATATGAAGGGGGGCGATCCATACGAAAACTCCTACTTTCCAATTAAACATGGATGTTTAGCGACCCTAGCGGGGAGCAGGAGGAGATGAGCGGGCCTGCAGTGCGTCACTCTGAACGAGATGAATCACGATCCATCAGTACTGCACACTCATTAGGCTGCAAAGACCGTAAACACCACGGAGCGTCTAGCTGGCATCAAACATGGAAAAGCACTCAACATTAATTCTCACCGTTTGAACATCGCCTCCATGTCTTTAATTTGCTTGCGAGAGAACTCTTTAAACTCAGTGTAAGGGTTAAAAACACGACTCGCCCGAGAAGGAGCATTTCCGTCGTTAATGTCCAGCCTGCGGTTCAGTTTCGTCGCCAGCTCGGACGGTGTATCTCCACAGCCATGTTCGGGTTCCTCGGATTGGACCGGAACCGGACTCTGTTCGGTCTCGGGCCTCTCCTCGGCCTCTTCCGCAGCAGCCAGTCGCGACTGCAACTTCTTAGCAAGCTCTTCAGATGCCATGCTAAAGGTTTAACGTCTCTCACAGAAACAGTCAATTAAAATGGAGTCAGACAGTTTTCAGCCCTGGACTGCGCGCGCTGCTTCCTGTAGGACTTCACAATAAGAGGCTCGTGATGTCTAGTAATCTAGTTTTACTTACGCGTGTTTAAATATCACTCATAAACTTTCCATTTTGCAACTCCAAGGAGCCAAACAAAACCTATTTTATATGTAATAAGCATGTGTTCATTATTCAAAGGACTACAACTACAATAACCCAGAAAGTACTTTAGCTGTGTGTCCATAGCAAATTCATACCCGCGGTGTGACTCCAGAGGGCGCTGTTGAGAGGCTAGACTGAAGTAAAGATGCTATTCTATCAGCTGGGAATTAAAACCAAGCCTCAGCCCAGTGTTGAAAGCACCGTCCCCTGCAGCTTTCAAAATTTCTCAATCCTGATAAAACTATAAGGACTGATTTTATGTTAACATGCAGCAGGCTGGGTCGTTCATATGGCATTGTGCCACAGTTGTACTTTTCCTTTGTAACACACTTTGGTGAAAAAAGGGTGAAGTGGAAATGAAGTCATGAATCATTGGTGTGAAAGTCAAAGTCAAGTCCAAAGTTTTTTATGATTTCATTAAGTCAACTGAGAATCACTAAACAGTACTAAACAGAATGAAGTCTGCAGAGGTAAACACCTGACAGGGAACAGCACCATCACTAAAGCGTCTATAAAAACACTGAACTGGTGCCTGGAAGAAACCTAAACATTCAGCAATGATCTGAAATGGAAATAATAAACTTGAGGAATAAAACTTAAATTACCCAAAACAATCAAGTCTTTCTCAGAGGCATGAGGCTTATACCTTAGCCTTGATAAATGTGAGCACATACCAACATAAACATAAACCTCATAACCTCATTTGGGCGCCCTAAGCACTCACCCCCAGTAATTCAGGAATTTTTTGTGCTTTTTTTCTTTTTTTTTTAGTGATGGAACTTTGAGGCTCACAAGGAAAAGTTGGACTGAAATGAAATAAAATAAGAATTGTCAAAAATAAATGAATAATTAAAAATTTGTTTACTTATTCATTTGTCCATTCATCCATTTTCTAACACCCTTGTCCCTTGTGGGGTCAGGAGGGGCTGGTGTCTATCTCCAGCTAACGCTCCGGGCGAGAGGCGGGGTCATCCTGACAGGTCACCAGTCTGTCACAGGGCAACACAGAGACAGACAGGACAAACAACCATGCACACACACACACACACACACACACCCGCACACACACACACACACACACACACACACACACAGACACACACACACACCTAGGGAGAATTTAGAGATCAATGAACCTGACAGTCATGTTGTTGGACTGTGGGAGGAAGCCAGAGTACCTGGAGAAAACCCACCATGCATAGGGAGAACATGCAAACTCCAAGCAGAAAGACCCCGAGCCGGGAATCGAACCCAGGGAATCTGGCTGCAAGGCAACAGTTCTACCTGTTTATTTATTCTTTGAAATTATTTTGTTTATTTAAGAAGTTGCTTCTCCAGATATTTATTGGTGTATTAAGTTCTGTTGCATGACCCTTTTGATTCATATACAGTGTTTCATGAGTAATGTTGCTATCTCTAATGTATGTTGTATATACATATACGTATATAATATATACAAATTAAAAAAAGACATTTCATGTTAAAACCATCTGGGGGGGGAAAGGATTTATGGTTTTATAAAGATTCTGATGTAAAATGTTAGTGTTCAAGATTACTATATTTGAAGAATACAGTTGTAAAAATGTAATAACAATATCTAAAAATATATATATCAAAGTCATTCAGTTTAATAATTTCTAATTTGACTGCCTGTCCAAATATGTTTTCTTTTTCAAATGACTCTCTTAGATATAGTGACTTTAATAAAATACATTTCTCTAACCTCCTGCTGAGATATATTTTCATTATACGATATAAACTTTATTTTGACTGTATTATATGTGCCACTTCTATTGCTAATAAAGTTTTGCAGAAAAAAAAAACCCCACTCTAAAACCTCTTCCTGTTTTTCCAGAGCTGCAGTAGCTGCTACAGGTCGGTGGGTCGGCAGCAGCTGACAGCCGGAACTGCTGAGCCAACGCAGAGGGGACTGACTGGACGCTTATAGCACCGATTCAGGCGGTAGGTTAAGTCTCGGCAAGGAGTTTGAATGTGTAAACTCAGACCCGCCTCCTGTTCTCTATTAACTTCCAATTAGCAAGGCTGAGTTGCTTTGTCGTTATGGTTGTGCCACCAACCTGAGCGCTCATATCTTTACTGTCTGGTTGTGTTGTGCTTGAAACTGATATCTGCAGATATCAGTTTTTGGTATATGTACCTTTTTTAAAAAAAACAAAACAAAAAACATTCTGATCACATATCCCTCAAAAGAGACAACACAATGTTCTGTTTTGTTTTGCACCTAATATTCCTGTTTTGTTTGTTTTGTTTTTTACAGAACCATCTCTGACCAAAGGCAATAATAACACACCAAAAATGATGAGCTTTCTACTCAGGTTAGTGAAACAGAGTGATGTACTTTTAGCTGGCATAGATTTGTACAGGTGAAAGCAGATTGTGACCTACAGAAAATTAGGAGGCACACTTTTTTTTCTCACCGTCTAACTTTAAATCAGAACAAACTTCTCTTGTTTTAGGTCAGTTAGAATAACCTGACCCAAAACAGATGAGGTGAATTAGTAAATTTGCAGTGAAGTCAGAAAATATATACAGTACAGACCAAAAGTTTGGACACACCTTCTAATTCAATGGGTTTTCTTTATTTTTATGACTATTTATAAGGCAAGAAATCCCACTTATTAACCTGACAGGGCAGGTTGACCTATGAAGTGAAAACCATTTCAGGTGACGACCTCTTGAAGCTCATCAAGAAAATGCAGAGTGTGTGCAAAGCAGTAATCACAGCAAAAGGTTGCTACTTTGAAGAAACTAGAATATAAGGGCTATTTTCAGTTGTTTTACACTTTTTTGTTTAGTGCATATTTCCACATGTGTTATTCATAGTTTTGATGCCTTCAGTGTGAATCTACAATGTCAATAGTCATGAAAATAGAGGAAACTCATTGAATTAAAAGGTGTGTCCAAACTTTTGGTCTGTACTGTATATATATGTTTTGTGGATTTGTGAAAAACTGGAGGGACTTGTAGATGTTATTTAGTGTCTGGAGGCCAATCTATAAATCTAGAATCTATAAATCAAGGCCCAGGGGCCAGATTTGGCCCCTTGCGTTTGACACATGTGATATAGAGTATTATTATACGTTATGTGTTATCTTGCTGCACTTTAAAAACCTGTGTTTTCAAGCATGTCATAAAGTTTTTATTTATTTTAATTTAATGAGATGGGTTTAGCTTCAGGAAATCCCTCATTTTAAAGGTCAACATTGGCTTTAATCTCTTGGTTGGGATGTTTTTATTGAAAAGGACCTACGGTTATAAAGAAAACCAGTCACCCTTAACCCAAAATCTGAAGTTCAACTTGACCTTTAATTGAAAACAAGAACATTTTGCATGGTTTAACCTGAATTAACAGGTGATACATGTTGTGTATTCCAGACAGCGAATTCAACTTCCCGCAGCATGGAGGTGGAAGAAGAGAAGGGCGGCGTCTTGTTGTCACTGCATGACTTTCAGCACCATCTCTTCTGGTCAAGGTACTTGACTCTGTTTCAATCTGAAGACTCTTAGACAAAGATAACAGCAAACTGCTGCCTTTGTTCCACTGCAGTATTTAAAGACAAAGACATCGTATCAGACTCAGAGCAGAAGCATCCATAACCTAGAACTATATTGAGGCAAATCAACGCAGCAAACAAACGCCCCCTCGTGCATAACATTTTAAAACATTTTTTACACAGACCTCTTCTTTTTTTTTTCTTTCTCATTATAGACCCTGTCGAGATCCACAAGAGGAAACTTTTTCTGTGGTTCAGCCACCTTCCCAAAGAGGAGAAACAGTTTGGAGGTCTCTTCAGCCCAGAGACCATGCATGTAGATCCACTTATTATGGAAAGAAAGGATGAGGAGAGGGCAGGACTTCTCCAGTCACCATACAAACCCCAGACCTCCTCTAGCCATTCACTGACCGTGGAACAGCTGTTTGACCCAACCGTTGCCTGGAGTGAAGGTCGTGGACTCAATGTGCTGCTGTATGGTGCTGTGGGAACTGGGAAATCTACAATAGTTCGGAAGCTGGTGCTGGACTGGTGTGCTGGAAACACAATGACTCGCTTCAAGTTGCTGCTTCCTTTCACATGTGAAGACCTCAGTCAGCTGACAAAGTGAGTGAACTCTTTGCTGTCTACAGTCTTACCTGTCACATGGACAGTGAAACTAAAACGTGACTATGCACACCTCGGCAGTGTAAACACTTGCTCATCCATTACACGTGCTTAAGTGCTTAAATAGAAGGCAATGAAAGTTATTTTCTTATTTCTTGAGGCAGGTCACGTGTAATCCAAAAGGTTTCTGCAGTTCTAAATATGGTGGGAAGTAACAGACTTATAAGTTCTAGTCACCACAAACACACTTGGACTTTCTGGTTCCACTGGGCCCAACATAAACTGTGAGCCATTAGACGTCTGCAGCATTGAGCACAACAGGTTCCTACAAAGCGAAGAACAAACACATGAGAAAAGCATGTTTAACTTGTACTTACCCAGCTGGGGTACTTTAGTGCATAAGACAATACATTTAAATTGAATTTCCTGCCATCTGAATAAATTCTGATATTATTCATATAAATATTGGAGGCTAGATCTAGGAATGTGAAGTAATAATTTCATTATGATAAAACTGTGTTAGATTAGCAATAAAATTTCAAAACTAATACATTACAGGGTTTTCCCAAGTGTATTATAAAGCAGTCTAGGCATTGCTTGTTTTTGTTTTTTATAAACAATAAAAATACTTTTAAAAATCACTTATTTTATTTATTTTTTTGTTTAACATAATTCCACTGCAAGTGTCTCTGCTGCGCTGATCATCTCATGGCTGAGCAGAATGGTTCCTGAAAGATGCATCAGGAAGCCTGGAGGATCTTGATTTGTGTTTTGTAAACTCTATGGTTGTGGGTTGAAGTATTGTCTGCAATGTGTTCCAGGAACATATAAATGACCTAGTAATTTATTTTTTTTACATTTAATGTTTTTATATAAACATTTTTTAATACAAAAACACGATGAACCTTGCTGGTGGACTGCCTCGGCGCCCCAACCACCAGGCTTAGCAAGTTTTCTGGGGAAAACCTGACTTTTGCTAGACCTGTGTTGTTGTTTGTTTGTTTGTTTGTTTGTTTTAACTTTCAATCAGACCTTGCTGTTTAATAATGATCATTACCATCTCTTAAACAGGGCGGTTTCTTTAAGAGATCTGGTTGGCAGGAAGTATCTTCATTTGAAGAACCATCCTTTACTCAGTGGGGATGGAGACCAAGCTAAGGATGTGCTTTTCCTCTTTAATGGGATGGAAAAGATGCAACTTGACTTCCGAATCGGGTCCTCTGAGCTCTGCAGCGATCCCAATGAGCCTCTTCCACCAAGTGTACTCATTGTGAACCTCCTGAGGAAATATCTGCTTCCTGAGGTAAACCGTTGCTCATGAATAATGTCTTCTAGCCTTTTCTTTCCAGTTTCCCTTCTTTCTGATTTAGGTTTATGTGCAGAACTCAGCCATAAGTTGTCTTTTTTGTCCTCTTAAAGCAAAACAGTTAAAGGCAAACCGTACCACACAGAATGTGACTTGTGTGAAGTTTAAATGTACATTGAAACTAGATGGTATATGCTGTTATAGACTTATAGACTGTCAGAATCATCAAAACCATTTTATCAGAGTAACAGACTCTTCCTCTTCTTTTTTTTATGAGAAGAAAGCAGATTCCACAATGTCCTGTCTTTAAGGCATTTGTCACAGTAAAGAAAAAAAGCTTCTATTTGGAAGAAATATCAGAACCAATTGAGCATTTCATAATAAAGCTCACAGACTCCACAAACTCCTCAAAAAGCATATCTGACCAGCATACCTGTGTAACCATTTTGTTTATGTTGTCAGCAATATTGTTTAATGTAAAACTTTGTTCTCCAGAAAAAAAGACATTGTGCCCAAACCAAATTATAAATATAATAGATTAAGGGTTAGCAGATACTGAATTATCAAAATATTCCTTGTCAACAGAATATCATTTGTGAATTGTAGTATAATTTTGAAATGTCCAGTTTTCTTTTCTTTTGTTTTTGCTGGTGCAATAAACTTCTTTGCTCTGTCTCCTAGGCCAGTGTCTTAGTGGCCACCAGACTGTCTGCTGTGGAGCGCATCCCTCAGAAGTATGTGAGTCGTTATGCACAGATTTGTGGTTTCAGTGACCCAGATCGCCAGCGTGCGTACTTCACCAGCCGCCTGCTGCAGAGTGACGAAGCAGCACACAACAAGGAGGCCCAGACACTGATAGAGCTCCTTTACCTCAACCTGCAGAGTGAAAGCCAGTTGGCTGCCGCTTGCTTTCTTCCCTCTTACTGCTGGCTCACGTGCGCTACCTTACACTTCCTTCATTTTACCACTCCTCAGGCCCCCATTCGCACTCTGACCGGTATATATACTAGCTTTTTTCGGCTTAACTTTGGGGGTGAGGTGCTGGACACAAGAACTGGGACAAGTCCATCCTCTCAGGAGTATCAAAGTTCTTTAATGAGGTATGTTGTCCTTACAGTCGGAAAACTTGCGTTTGATGGTGTGATGAACAAGCGCACATCTTTCTCAGACAAAGAACTGGAACAGTGGATTGGTGGAAAGACCAAGACGGACGAGGAGCTACATCAGCTGGCCGTGTTCCAGACTGATGTGCTAGACTTCTTCCTGGCTCCTTGTGTGAAGAGTGGAAACCATTCTTCAAAAGAACTCCGTGAAGACGATGAGAAGCTGTATGTGTTTGCTGTCCCAGCCATGCAGGAGTACCTAGCAGCTCTCTATGTAGTTTTAGGGGAAAACAAATCCGCTTTGCAGAAGCTAACCAGCCAGGTGTCTGTGGCCATTGGTCAGGCAAGTGAGGATATCAGTGCCCTCATGAACATCCTGTCCAAGTTTATTCCACTCAGGCTCTTTGCTATATTCAACCTGCTTAAGCTTTTTCCAAAGCTTTATGAGAAAATAAGCAGCTACAACAAAGGCAAAATTGCCAGAACTATGGCAGTTGAAATGTTTCGCACAGAAGACAGCCAAAACGACGACATTCTGGATCAAGTGGAGCAAAGCCTTTTGGGAGTCCATGGCCCACAGCCACAACAGTCTGATAACAGCAAACCTTTTGAGCTTTATCCCATCTTCATGGGAGGACTGTTACAATATAGTAATCGGGTACTTCTTCAGCAACTAGACTGCAACATCCAAAGCACCACGGTTGTTCAGATAACACATGCCCTCAGGAAGCACCTTGTAAAAGGTAAATACACACTCTGTTCAGTTTCTCATTGCTACACGTGAAGCCGATCTTATCGTTCGATCTTACCAACCTCAGCAAAAGTCTACAAATTAACCACTGTCCTCTTCTGCTCTCTCCTGAGGGAGGTTTGACTGACAGACATCCCACCGGGTCATGTCAGCATGTTTGCAGTTAATAGTCACCCCCCTGTTGCCAACAGAGTGACTTTCTTGTTGTATTTAGCAAAATTTCAGACAAAAAAATTCAGACATTTGGACCAAAGTCAGAATCGGTAGATCAGGCTTTTTAAAGATTGGTGATCGGCCAGAAAACTGCAATTGGTGCAGCCCTAATCTGAAACCTACTACAAATCCTTATCATCCAAACAGATTGTTAATCCTATAGGCCAATAAGTGTTTTTGAATTCTGACTATAAATTACACACAACCATTTTAGCACAGAGTATGAATAATGTAATGTCCTTATTAACTAACTGATGAAGACTGGAGTGGCTTTTTGAAAAATAGACAAACGCACTTTGATAGTAGGGGAGCCCTACATATCTTTATCTTTATCTACTGATCATAACTTTTAATTTCCACTCAGAACAAACCTTAATATCCAAATACGAGTTTTATTGGAGTTCATCGAATTTGTCGAAAAGGCCGCCTCTCATTTTCTACACCCAGAATAGCAACAAAGAGATGAAAGGATTTCTTAAATGTGCATGAAAGAATAAAACAAACACTCCACATATGGTTTTGATGAGGGAATAACATTGTAGAATAATATAAAGCTCCAAAAGGTGGATTTTACACAAGACTAACCATTTAGGGTATTGGTAATATTAACACCTGAATATTTGGTGATGGTTGTTTCCTGTTGTACTGTACATTTTTTTCTTATGTTTTCTTGAGGTGAGTAATTGAAGTTTAATTTATATCGGAACTTGACGCCAAATTGGGGGAAGGAAGACATGAGGTTAGGCTGGCATCAAGGTCAGACAAGGTCACCAGGACATTGTCTGTCGTTCTCTTAAAATCAGACCTAATTTTTTTGAGCAAGTGGCTCCATAAATAGTGCAAATAGGACCAGGCTCAGTGGTCTTCTTTCCAAAGAGACTGTGTTTGAAAGCCTGCCATTTATTTTAATGGCAGACTTTTAAAATAAATGGCAACGGGCAAGTTGCATTTGGATTTCTGACATTTTTGTGTCTGAAATTTTGGTATTAAAGCCAAGTGGATGTAAGACCAGAATATTGGTTATTCTTGGCTAGTCTTAGAAATGATCAAGCAGGATGAACGTAGATACGTGTTTTAATCGTGAGCGCCAGACTCTTTTTCAATGCCCCTCCTATACATATTATGTTAATAAGTTGGCCTACCATGAACTATCCCTGGAACCGGTACTTTCATATTTCTTTTCACTAGGGGGCAACAACTCACTCTTAAATTCCTCCTCCCCTTTAAGATTTTTACTTGAAATAAGTAATCATTTTTGAAAAAATGCATTACACGTGCAATAAGATATTCTACTGCCTTTACTAAATAATTTAGCAGACTTTTTTCTTTATTCCAGAGCTAAGTAAGCCCCAGCCACCAGAGGAGCTGATGGATCTACTAGTCCTTCTGTATGAGTTTCAGAATCCCAGACTGACTGTAGAGGTGCTGTCCTCAATCAAAAGCATTTGTCTAACCAACGTTCGGATGACTTCACTCAAATGCTTCATACTGAGCTCTGTCCTTTCATGCGCGTCTGCAAGGTAAAGTTTATTTTTCACTGATTTGAATAGGTTGTTTAGGCCAATAAAATGTATTTTTCCTCTCTAGAAAAACTGCCAAAAAACAACTAAGATCTGAGTTATACACTGTGTTCCAAATTATTATGCAAATTGGATTTAAGTGTCATAAAGATTACATTTCAGAGTCCCTGAAGGTGTGAAAATGTCCTCAGCAAAGTATATGAACTTTCTGACTGATCACTTTCTTTCATGGTTCAAAAAGAAGAGCCGTACCTTCAGTAGCAAAATCATCTTCATGCATGACAATGAATGCTGTAAGGAATACCACTGTGTCACTGGCTGCTATGGGCATAAAAGGGGAGAAACTCATGGTGTGGTCACCATTCTCCTCTGACCTCTGACCTCAACCCTATTGAGAACCTTTGGAGTTTCCTCCAGCAGAAGATCTGAATGCAGTTCATATCAAACCAGCAGCTCTGAGAAGGTTTTCTGACATCCTGCAAAGAAATTGAAGCAGAAAGTTTCCACAAACTCACAAGTTCAATGGATCAAGAATTGTGCTGTGATATCAAAGAAGGTCCAATGTTAACATGTAACTCGGTCTGTTAAGATGTTTTTGATTGAAATAACTTTTGATTTTAGTACATGTGAACACTTAATGCTGCACATTCAAAGAATGACTGTTTGCAGTTCTTTATAATCCATAAAATGTTTAGAAAATTTGCTGTGCATAATAATTTGGAACAGTGCATTTTGAGTTTTTTATTTTTGAAATAAATACTGTTCTCATATGGAGCTTTGTTCAGTAAAATTTGATTTATACTGTAATAGTTCATAACTTGAAAATTATACTGACCATCATTTGCATTGACCATTTAAGAAAATCTGAGAAAATATCACTTGCATAATCATTTGGAACACCGTGTATGTTACAAATACATATGAAGACATGTACATTGTTTGTGAAAACTTGTAAACTAAATTTCTAAAGAAATTTCAAAATGATCTTTAGACTCTCTTTGTTTGTTGTTGGTGGCTATAAAAGTGTGCTGTTGTTTTGTATGTTTTTCTTTTTCACAGTTATCTCCTGAAGGAACTGGACCTGTCCTCCTGCCTCCTGACTCATAACATGCTGCAGATGTTGGGGCCGGCTTTCAGGCATGCACGCAGCCTCAAGTAAGACCAGATATCAACGGAGGTCTGTCTTTGGCACAATGCCTTAACAATATGTGTGTTTTGGCATTTTAAAAACAAATAGAAACACTTAATTTATATTAGAATTGTATGTATGTATAAATGACCATCTGTAATAGAGCAGAGAGGTTTGCTGTTTGCTGCTGTGTGGAGCTGTGGGTGTGGGAGTGAGAAAATCTCCGTATTATAACAATAACAGCTTCTCCCATTCAAATTGTACCAGTAAATGAGTGTTTGAAAATCTGAATGTTCAATCTATTTTCTAACAAGTATTGACTTTGTAGCAGAGCCATAATTACAGTCGTTTTGTGCTGTGCGTTATTAGCAGTTATTAGCTGTTTATGTCATTCTTGTTGTTGATTTCAGTTTGCAGTTCAACAACTTGGGTCCTGATTCCTGCATCCTTCTGAAAGATCTGCTCCTGGACCCCAAGACCTGCATTAGTTCCCTACAGTAAGACACTTATGTCAGGGTTCAGCTGTGGGTGTTCGGCTATGAGTTATTCAAATCCTAAAGCAAATTAAGCTGATCGAAAACCTTTTAGAAATTCTCACTTCAATTTTTCTCATGAAAATGAGATAAAGCATAATTCTAAGTGTGGAAACAGCAGACAGGCTTATTTTTCTTTCTTGGAAGACTCTTCACTTCTTGTCTGAAAGGCTTTTTTAGTTCTGAACTTGGCAGGAAGTTATAGGCTCTTGGGTCGTTTATTTATTTTTGTTCAATTAATTTTTGTTCTCTGCCAACTTAGTACTGGTGGTGCCAGTTCTAAATTAAATTGTTCAATTCAGTTTTATTGAGAAAAAGTCCAATATTTTTAAACAAACAAAAAAAGAAGAAATGATTAGCCGGTACTATTGAATATTTTAAGGTTGGTTTTCCTTTTGAAAATGTGCAAAATCTTTTGAGATATTGTCTGCTAAGAAAGGGTAAGCCAAAGTAAATATACACTTAAGTATATTAATTAGCATTTTATCTATTTAAGTCTATTAATGTTGGTGTTTCTAATTTTATGAGCTTGTCTCATCATCTGGTGTTGCCTTCCAGGCTCTGTGATAACCCCCTGCTGGACTCTGGAGTCCGCGTCCTGCTGGAGGCGCTGCCCCAGAACCAGTCTCTGATCTACCTGTCCCTAATGCACACTGGGCTGGGCAACAGCGGGGCTCTGGAGCTGGCTGAGAGACTGCCGCAGCACACGGGGCTCCAGGAGCTCAATGTGGCTTATAATGCTATCAGCGACGAGGCAGCTGTGGCTCTGGTTGACGCCTGCAGGGAGCATCCCACCATCCACACCTTACAGTACGTGTCTCCTCACTGCACTAATCATCTTTATAAGTAGTTCTGGTTGGATTTAATTTCCTTCTTTTTCTCTACTGCTTCATTGAAAGTAGTGAACATTTATGCAAAAAAACCCCAAAAAAACTCCACAATGCTTTGCTGTGACAACAGCGAGTGTGAGACATGTGTGAGTTTGAGAAAGAAAAACAAACACACAACAGGAAGTAAATAAATGCATTTAGAAGGTTTCAAAAGCAAGTTAAAAGGGTTTGGTACGTTAGTGGAGCTGTGGTATGAATAGTTACTCATTGACTTAAGTTTTCTCAAATGGTGCTGATTAGCAAAATACAAACAGGTCAGTTTAAGGGTAATATTGTCAAGCAATGGACAGAAATGCAGAACTGCTTTTAATCTGTTTTCTAAGTCACACCATTTTGGATTGAGGGTGAATGCATTGGGCTCATAATCAGAAAGCGTGTTCTATTCAGGGGAGGAAATGTTTATGTTACTCTGTCCAGAAAAACAGAGAGAGCCTCCAGGCATTCACAGCAATTCACAGATACTTGGATGTGAAGCCGATCTTATCCCACAAGCTTATCTTCCTCAGCAAAGGTCTAAAACTCGAACACTGTCCTCTTCTGCTCTACGATGAGAGAAGTTTGACTGTGAGCAGAAGTCATGTTGTCATGGGTACCTCCATCTGAAGCCATTTTCTGCCCAATTAGCCAAATGTTGTTGCATTTTATTTTTCTATTGTCCATTTATGCAATATCATAAAATTAAGATTTAAATGCAGTATTTTAAGCTGAATACGGCATTGTAAGAAAATGTGTGAAAATGTCAATTTAATATTTTTTAAAAAGCATTACAATTACAATTACTTTTAGCATCATAAGATGCCAGATAATCGACATCTGACCTCGTGACCTCATATAGTTGAGCTGAAAAACTGGATCTCCTGAACAAACCCCCCACACAACATTCATAAATGTATTTATGTGTCTTATAAGAACGTCAGCCTGTGAATATGTCTGTGTGTCTGTGCAGCTTGTATCTTAATCCCATCACTGATGAGGGGAAGCTGGCGCTGTATGGCCGGGGTGTAACCGGTAACCAAGGCAACAACCAACAAGTCAAAGTCCTGGCGTCGGTCACTGAAGGGTCGGACATCTCAGGTGGTTGGCACCCCATACTCAGAGTGATACAAGAGAACGCTTCATCCTGGGACCATAAACAGGTCAAGCAGCAGCTGAAGGTACGCAGCCCCACCGTAAAACTGCTTAAAGGTCAGAGCAGTGCATCGTCCAGCTCCTCATCCCAGGACACTGAAACATAGGAAAACATTTTTCTAGGCAGTTGTTCATCTTAATGATTATTTTATTATGAAACTACACTCTGTCTTCATACATATTTTAGCTTAATATGACTGTTTTCATTCAAAAATCCAACCATTACCAGATATAAATCTAACGCATTTGTTTAAAAAGTTGGGTTATTGTTTAGGTTCAAGCTGTGCAAAACCGCAGAACAGCACAAATGGGGGGTCATGACCTCAGGATATGATCAGGGCCTGGTAGACGTGACTTTCTAAATGAAAACAATGCTAAAAGCTTTCAGCAGGTGAGGGTTCTGTCCAGAACGAAGTCACTGTTTTAGATAAAACACAAGGATTGTGGCTGTTAGGCTGATCAATCATCTAATCATCTAAAATCAGGGCAGTAATCAAAGGGAACTCTTTTTAAATAACTTAGATGGGATGAGGTCCAGCATGCAAGCTGGAGGTTAATTTTGATCACTTAGAAAGCTCAAGTGACTGAAAACAGTCCACACATATAGCTGTGGCTACAATCCCATAGCTTGCCACCATGTGTGGGTGAGTGACTGAGTTGAGAATGAGCATCAAGATGTTGTTGGTGGTGTTATCCTACGCCCACCTAGTATCAGTGTCACTATTTGTTCTCATTCTGAAATGCCTTTCCTCTCTTTCTCCTGTAAAGGTTTTCCTCCAGGACCTGGAGTGGGGACGTGAGAAGCAAACAAGCTTCTGGAGGAGGCTCCACTTTCGCAAAGTGCAGAAAAAAGTCCAGGCGACTTTACGACGTTTAGAGAAGGACTCTTCTTCCAAGACCATGTAAACCTCAAGAACATTCAAAAGAGCAGTTATTTGCACAACATTAGCATCTGTATTTTTTGTGTAGTTTAAAGGGGCAGTATTATGTATTCACCATGCACATAATGCCATTTTATATCACAATGAAGTGACTGTTACATTCAGATGTGTTATATGACTCTGTTTAAGACTTCTTGCTCTTTCTAACAGTCGGCCTTCAGCACGCGGTCGCAGCATTTCTCCATTTGCCCTTTACAATGTTTTACCAGCACTGAACTATGAAGTAACATGTATGAGCTCTGCAGATGTGCAGCTCCACCAGCAGCTTGCTGCTGCTAGTCGGGAGGAGCTGACAGGGGCAGACATTTTTTTTGGTACATTTTTATGAACATTTTTAAGTGAAAAAATCAGTGATACAGAAAAAGTTTATTGCCTGGTTGTTTAGTTTTGAGGGTAAAGGTCAGAATTAAATAGTAAAACGTCAGGCTGGATGTGAGAAACGATTCTATGATTTCTCAATTATCGATGGGTCTAATGTTATTACTGAATAATGAACTGAAATTTACTGCATGGTTTGATTTCTGGGATCTAATTGGAATGTGTGTGGTAGACTTTTATCTGTCTATATACTCAGATTGAATTGACTTTTTATATTTGAAGTGCCTTGATGTATTTATTGTTAATTTGTCACATCAATAAACTGATCTAACCAACTCAAGTTTATTTGTATTGCAAATTTCATCTACCAGGCAGTTCAGACAGCATACAGCCACCCATTATGGAACAAGCAGAAAACATTACATTTTGTTAAATGCCATCATGAACTACATACATGAAACATTCAGATTAATGTTTCACTTGGTGCTAATAAAAGGCGTCTAAGCAGGATTTAAAGGAACTCTGCAAAACAGCAGCTTTGTTTTGAGGCTTGTTCCAGATTTGTGTTGCATAGAAGCTGAATGCTGCTTCTCCATGTGTAGTTCTGGTTCTGGTGATGCACGAAATGCAGAGATCCACAGCTCTCTGTCCACAGGACAACTATTAGTCGTCCCTGCAAAAATGTGGTCTTTGTGGGAGAGTGGCAAGAAGAGAAAGCCATTGTTGAAAGAACCCTGTAAGAAGTCCAGTTTGCCAGAAGCCATGTTGGACACTGTGGTCAGAACAGAACAAAATTGCACTTTTGGTCAAAATGCAAAACGCTGTGTGTGACGGAGAACTGGCACTGCACATCACTGATCAATCTCAACACACCATCCCCATTGTTGAATATGGTGGTGGCAGCATCATGCTGTGGGAGCGCTTCTCTTCAACAGAGACATGGGAAGATGGTGAGAGTTGGTGAGAAGATAAATGGAGCCAAATACAGAGCAATGTGTGAAGAAAACCTGTTGGAGTGAAAAGGACTGGAGAGTGGGGCGGAGCTTCAGCCTCCAGCAGGACAAACACCAGGGCCACAACGGAATGGCTTAAAACTAAACATATTCATGTGGAAGAACTAAATCCAAACCAGAGTCAGTACTGGGGGAAAAAAATGTACCACTTAAATTTTAGTCTTTCAAATACCAAACTTTAAATGGGGCTAAATGGGGCCAGTGATGATGTTGCTGTGTGGCGCCAAAGTAATGTTTAAAGTACACTACAGTGTAAAATATGCAAATGTTAGCAGTCACCACACTACCCTCAATTAAATGGATACAAATATGGCCACACGAGTAAACTGTCCTACATGAAATGTCCTGCAGGAGCATGGGCGTAAATCCCTGGGGGGGTGTCAGGGCGCCTGGACCGCCCCCCTCATCCTCCTTCCATCTTGAAAAAATTTTTTAAAAGCCCCCCCCCTTAAAAAAAGAAATTATAAAACAAACCTTTGCATTTAAACAATATCAATATGAAAAGGCAATAGAAACAAAAAACGAAATAAATCTTCCATTCATCTAAGAAGAAAACAAGAATGATTTTGTTTTTTAGGTCCACCCCCACCACTGTTAGAGCAATGGTTCAGTCCACCTTGTAGGAGAAAGCTGAATGGCACAGGCTCCATCGGAGCCACTGAAGTGAGAAGCTAGCTGTTAGCTGTGGCTCTACAGCACAAACAAAAAATCCTCCAGTAAGTCAATACCGTACTTAAAGCAAAAGACATGCAACACATTTTATTTACTTTCACTGCTCAATAGGGTGAAACACATTAACAATACAAAATTAGATTGCAGATTGTTATCTTATTACTTTGGTTGAATCAAGATAAACTGCTTCATTATGCCTTAAATCAAAACTAGCTAAACAGGGGTGTGCTGTGGTGGCGTAGGGGATAGCGCGACCCAGACGCAGCCATCGCGGGTTCGATTCCCGGACCTGGTGACATTTGCCGCATGTCTTCTCCCTTTTCCTTCCCCGTTTCCTGTCAGCCTACTTTCATATAAGGGACAGTAGAGCCCACAAAAGACCCCCTGGAGGGGAGAAAAAAAAACTAGCTAAACTTGCTACATTGCTTTCATATACTTACCTCTTTTTTTGTCGAAGGTAGCCAACATTTCAATTATATTTAGCTGTCTAACTCTAACTACTTACTAGTCATTTTTGATCCTGCAGTTTGAACACAAAAACCTTTTTTTAAACCACATTTTGCATTACATTTAACTTCAACTTTGCCGCCCTCCAACCCCCCAAATTGATCTTAGGAAATCTCCCTGTTTATGGTCCCCCCCAATAATGAAATGGGATTTCCACCCCTGTGCAGCAGACTATCATATCCCCCAGTCTGGCAATGTTTTCTGTATGTCTATGAAGGTGTTTTTGCTGCGCTTAAACAAGTTAAGTCTAATCATTGTTCTGTTCTTACTGACACGTGAAAAAGTTGCTTCGAGTAGCTATAACAGAGTACGAACCAACACTGGTAAAATATAAATACTGTCAGGTGTTCCTCTAAAACCTTAGGGACTAAGAAAAAAAGCTGTTTCAGCAACATGGTATAAAGCTAATCTTGAAATTGCTGTGTGGCTTTTTACAGAGATAAGCTTAATTAGGCTCTTAATGCAGAACTGGTTCCCCACCCCTGTGTTAGTCAGTACTTAACTATCAAGTACTGACTAACTCGGTAATTGTCTGGATAGATACTTTGTGTATCGAGTATTGAGTACAACGATCAGAACTGTATTGTAAGGTGCACTTTAGGTTTAAGATACCTTTGATCCTGTACTGTAAAAATGTTTTTTTTAAAATCCCGCAGCTTTCCACCATAAGGTCTCAGACTGAGTTCACAATCATTTTCAAAGTGTTGGTCAATATTTAACATAAGGATTTGTGAAGAAAGGAGTTACTATCTCACCTGTTGATTCTGAGTGTGTTGTGAACTTTGTCCCTTCACAGTTCCTCTTTATGAGTCGCTGAAAACAGAGAACTCCATGTCATCCTCTAAAGGTAGGCTGGCTTTTCCGTCTTTCTTCCTTCAACTGATTTACATTGCCTTTGTGCTATTTATGCATTCTTCTGCAGATGTTAGTTTTAATACTATCAGGACTTTTTGGCAAGTTCATAAAAATATATGAGTCTAGTACCAGCTAATGCTACAAAAATGATCACAAATAGTAGCAGATACAGCACTATCTCTGTAGTGTTTTGCATTGTCATGATTTTTAATTAAAAAAATATTAATCTGACACCAGCACTAGCGGTTAAAGTTTTATGGGGTGGCATTATCTAAATCAAAGTTTGATATTTAGGCCTGAGCAACAAACGCACTGCGAAGACCTTTTGTAATCACAAGATTTTCTTATTTATTTATATGTCTGTTTGTCCATAAAGTAGCTAAATACTGTCTATTAAAAACTCTAATACTGGCCCTCTTAATATTTTAGGAAAAGTTTTTAGAAGTCAATTAACCAATGATGCCACTATTTTCATGGGCAGTAAAAACGAGACCCCTTACATCTTTAAAATGATTTAGATATTTTCAAAAGCCTCTTGTTTGTGAATTGTTATGCACTCATCTGACTGAGATTTACGACATCCCAATCAAAACTTCTATCAAATATTTATTTCTGAAAATATGGGTGAAAAATTAAAAACAAAACATATGGACGGTGATAGACCCAATTTATGATTGATTGCTATCCAGCTTACCATCAACATTGGAAAATTTTGTACCATTAAAAAAATAAATCAAATTAATTTCCAGATATATTTGGAAGAAAAATATACACTACATCAAGTGAAGAGATATGAGCAAATTTTTTGAGATTTTGATTTCATAAATGCTACTCTTAATGGATTAAAATTGTGTCTATGGCTTATGGTTTCATCTTCCCAGGTATGTATCAAATATATGTTGAGGTGTGATTTTATGATGCAACGTCTCCCTGTCAAACTTTCAGTTTCACCAACAGTGTTATTGTATTGGAAGATTTCGTACAATCATAATTTTACATCATACATTTCACCCATATGTAATGACCGTAATATCACTGTCATTGTTTGATTAGGATTGGATGACGAAAGATGTTTGGTCAGTAATACGCCAGTCGACAAGTATATGGCTAACTTTTGTTTTATGATGCTTTCTGTTGTAAATACAAATAAACAAATCAAAGCTTATTTAAGCTTATTATTAATGCCATTCCTAAACGTGCTGCATTATGTTTGGTTCTAGGTGCTTTGGCTCAGTAAAAACTGTTCCTTGTTTACCAGAGTCTCATTGTCATGTTCCACCAGGACACCAGGATGTGATGGACTGTCCACGGTAAGTCCACAATTTAGTCTTTGAATTATCCGCCACCTCTTTAACTTTGCAAACATTTTTATAAATAAATGCTTCAGTAATTTGTTTTGTCAAGAAATGAAGACGTTCGAGTTGTTTCTTTCAAAACCTCTCCAATATACATGTGTTCAGAGACCTGTTTGTGTTGTACTGGTATTGCTGTGAGACTTCAGTACATTTGGCTCTGCTGTCCTTTAGGTCTTACAGAAACTCCTACTGAAGGAGTTTCTTATAGGAGAAACTCACTTCCATTATATTTGGCAACGTACTTCTCTTACAGATGTAGGATAGGAGTATTGGAGAAGTTCCTGTAAGACAGGTAAAATCATATTGGATGATTCATGATTTGTAAAAATTGTATACACCAAAATCCTTGAATCTTTACTTCTGCCTTCTTCTGGAAGGTTCTCTCTATATTTGCTGCCACTTGCTGCTTTTTAGAAATCACTGTGTACCATTTTATTTTTATGATGTGTCCATTTCCTTTTGAACTAAATGGCTTCTTCAGTCTTGCTGACATCAGGGCATGAATGGCACAGAATTTCCATTTATAAAGCTATAAAAGATAGTGATGGCAGAAGGCAGGAAGGTCCTCCTGAAGCAGTCTGTATTACAGTAAACTTGAAGAAGCCTCTGCCTGAAGAACCTCTGTTTTTCTATGATGGTCTCATAAACAGAATGCTGAGGGTTCTCCATCATTTTCTTCATTTTATGTAAAATACTTCTTTGCATCATCATCCCTAGTCTACAGAATAAAGTCAGGCTTTTGTAAGAGGCTGTTGAGCCTATATATTATTATACATCAATAAATTCTACCAGTATTTGAAAATATTTTCAAAAATATTTGTTGTGACACCTAACGTTTTATGTGGTTATCTGGCCCAATTTTATCATTTTGTATATTTTTTTATTTTAGTTTTACCTTCAACCCAAAGGAGGGGATTGATAATCCGGCTCTGATCATCACTGATGATTTAGGTGAGTGTTGTTGTGTTTTTTGTTCTTTAATCACATTTTAGTGCGAGAGCAATGTTACTTATTCAACTGTATGTCCAGAACCTGACCTGTGCATGGTACCCCGCCTCTGTCAGCTGAAGCGTGTGGAGGCTCAGAGCTTTGGCTTTCACTTACACATGGAACAGAACAACCATGGCATCGTAATTAGAGAAGTGGAACCTTGGAGTCCTGCAGAGCACTGTGGCCTCAGAGGCGGAGAGCGACTGCTGGAGGTCAATGAGACATATGTGGACAACATGGACTTTTTCAAGGTGAGTGTCCAGAAACCAGCTCATATGTTCCCCGCAGATGATGGGGAATATATAACTAACATATTATGTAATATACAGACACAATCCGTAGAAGTTTGGAGAGCATGATGCTGGAAGATAAATGGTATAGAGATCTTTTCAGAACTTTTTTTCCACCATCTGTCCTGCTAAAGACATTCTTATCCTCATTAAAAGTCCTCACTACTTCCAACATTTTGTCATGATATGAGCACCAAGGTGCTTTGTGATTACATTTTCTCTTACTGAAGCAACATTCTAAGAAAATCTTAGAATTCCAGAAATTCTAAGAATTGTCTCTAGGATTCTCTAGAACACAGGCCCTGATTTGTATGTGTTCTTCAGTCATGTCTATCATCCATTCTCTGGCTTTCTGTGAACTTATTCTTAGTGTTGACTCAAATGGCAATGTCCCAATATTTTTGAGTCTCGGGAGATGGATGCGAGTTGGCAGAGAAAGAGAGACAAGTCTCAATATTATTCAAGAACGATAAGTGACAGGGATGCTACAGTATATACACCACTTTCCTTCTTTGACCTCCAGTCTCCATCCTGTCAGATCTCTATCAAAGGATGGGACAGATGGACAGATAATCAGAAAAAGATGAAGAGATCTATCTGAAAAGATCTCAGGGCTCTTAGAACTTGAATTGATAACATGTTGAGTCATTATGCAAGCCAAAACTCCATATCCGATATGTTCTCTGTAAGTAGATGTTTGTTGTTTTCATTTTTTGTGTTTGTATTTGTTAGTCTGGTTTAGTGTTTGTTTATTTTTCATATAGCTGCCTGTAAATATTGTGTAGATTAGTTTTATTCAAGTTATGGCTCCAGGGTACATTTCTCTTAGGACTTGTCTTCTGACAGGAACAAGTTACAGCACTCAGACAGCGATTAACTCATTTTTTTATGCGAAAACATGTAGTGGAAAAAAATTTGTCAGACTGATAATTAGATTTTTGTAATGAATAGCAAAATACATGTCACATTGCAATATGTGAATTAGGAATTAATTATCAGGAATTAATCATAGTTATTTTTGCTCTAGTGATTTTGGAGCAGTGCGGCTCCACTAGGCCAAACTAGTCGATTATTTGAGTCAGCCAGCAGGTCCTGATCTCTGAGTAGCTGTCCTGTCATGTTCCCCATTCTGTTGTCTGTGTGTAGTAGCTGTATGTAAGACATAAAGTGCATAATTGATGTATTTTCCTTCATCTTTCTCAGGTTGTGAGAAAGATCCAGTCATGTGGCTTAGACTTGTTTCTTCTGGTGCTACGGAGGGAAGAGTACGAGCAGGTACTGCATGCTAATGATAAACTGATAAAGACCTGGTTGGATTGGATTATTTTCAAATAAAGGCCACTAGAGCTGGAAAAACAAAATCGATTAATAAAAAATGTTAACACAACCTTTTTTTCTTTTACATACAAAAGTCCTGAACCTTTGGTGCACATAAACTTTAAGGACTGTACTCCCCTATCCTCTCATACAACAATAACACATGGACTATCCTCACACACACACACACATCACGGACTTTTCTTCACACACACATACAACCTGTAAATTTTATCTGCCATTATTTATCTATAATCCATTCCCTAACATTCTTATATATTCTGTATAATCTGTGCATATAGCTTATACACAATATCTATATCTCTTGCTGTAACCCCTTATAGTCCATACATACATAGTCTTGTACATCTGTAAATAAATATTATATCTCGTAGAGCACTTCTGGATAGATGCAAACTACATCTCGTTGCTTGTACTTGTGACAGTGCAATGACAATAAAGTTGAATTCTATTCTATGTTTGTATTACACTTGTAAATCTAGCACACAAGCTACATCCACAAAGTGTGATGGACAACAGAGCGGCTTCTTGGACCACGACGGCGGTCTGAACAGTCGCTTGTGGCTAGAACGCCATAAATTACCACACGTTTCTCTCTGATGTGTGTTATTTCACCCAACAAACTCCAATGAATGCTAACAAGTTAATGAAGCTGTGTCCCAAAAGACAAAAACATCACAGGTTGCATAGAAAGTCATAAGTTAAGTTTGCAACTGTGTTTTCCCTTGTCCTGACCACAGTCCCTCTACTACATCTCCACAGACTTGAACATACACTCTGTGTCTCTTAGCATAGCCCATATTGGTGGAACTTTTCAAAGTTTTCAAAATTTGACAGGTTGTGCTTCCAGGAGGTTAGTAACACTGACCATTTCTTGGGATGGGAGGATGGATGGATGGTAATTTATCTGGGAAAACTGCCAATATAGTTATATAAATCCATAATTTAGATACCCATAGATATCAGCTACAGGTTTTATTTGCAGAAAGAATTTGTATGTCATGATGGAAAATCACCTTCGCTTCTTCAAAACTTGAAAATTACTGGGAAAGACAGATGTTATACAAGTCCTACTAGTTGAGTGACTACCATTGTACTGATCTGACCATGTTTAAACCTGATGATTGACTAAGTCTTTAGTAGGGTTGATTTAACTTCATTTAGCAAAAGCATATTTGGAATTGGAAAAACTAAGTAATTATATGTTAGTTATTGTCTCTGCACAGTGTGTAATCTTCATTTTCCACTTTGCTGAATCCTCCTGTTGTGCCTTATCAGGCAGTGGTCATGGATTTAGACCTACAACAGCTTGCCAAAGCCACCAAAGGAGACAGGTGGACTCGCCCAAGACTGTGTCACATCACCAGACATCCAGACCATGGACTGGGGATGACTATCATACCAATTACTGGTAACTTCCACTCAAGTTTTGACAATTGTGCTTGTTGGCAACCTCAGATAACAACAAGCACACTTAGTGATCTCTGTTCTTCTAAGACGGAGCAAGGGTATTTATTTCAGTTCTCTTTTGTCTGTCCATTGTCCCTTTGTCTTAAGTTGATCTAAATGTTTCTTGCTTATTACACTGCTTTCCTTATGATTGTGTTCTGTATTCAAAAACAGAAAAAGTTTACCGTTTTCCTACAGCAAGATTTTTATTAACAGAACTTGTAATTAAAAATCATATTTATTGGTTCGCCTTGACTTTCCTGGAATTCTGTTGCTTAAAGTTATTAGTAGAGCGTACTTACCATACAATTTCTTGTGAACGTCATGGTAACAGCGTGGTTGTGTCAGAAGGTCAGAGGGGTCGATACATGGTGAACACGGTATCTGATGGTCCAGCAGAGAAAGCTGGTGTCCACTTTGGAGACATTTTGATCTGGATCAATGGAGTCTCTGTGTCAGGGCTCACAACCACCAATCTGAACAGAATTGTAGGTATATCCTGCCCTCAGTAATATCTGACATGGTTCATTGGTTGACTAGGAGTCTTCTAAGATTGTTTTAAGATTGTGTGTTTGGTTATCAGGTAAAGAAGAGTGGGAACTCGGTGACAGTGCTGGTAATTGACAGTGACAGTGAGTCCTGTTATCTCAGGCGGAGGATGCCCATCCTTCCTACGCTGGCAGAAAGTAACAACCTTCCCTACTATGCTAAGAACTTACATTTGCTGAAAAGACCTGATGGATTTGGTTTTTTGCTAAGGCAAGAGAGAGTGGAACCCCCACAAAAGATAGGTGAGTAACACAGGAAATAACAATTCACTCCTGCAATCTGTCCCTGAGATTAACATGAACTTACCCTTTACAGAAACTCATACAGTCAGCTGATGAAATAACCTCAGGATTTTTTTAGATTGCCATTTTCTTCTCACATTTTCCATCAGTTATTCTGATTTGACTCAACCACTACAGAAAGCTACCAAAGAAATAACAACACTTTTAAACTCGTTACAAAAGTGAAACCCTCTTTATAACATTTCTGTGTTCACCTAAAATTGTTCTAGGTGCTTTCTGATTTTGACATCCTTGCCTTCCATAAGCTTGGTGCTAACATTTTCTTTTTTTTTAACACTTTTGTAATCACATCAAATCTTACTGAAACTGTTCAATACAAGCTAGAAAAATGCTGTGTCGTAGTTATGACTGGGTAAACAACAAAGAAAACGGCACATTATTTATGTCAGTGACCTCAAACACTTCACCCTGATAAATTTACCAACAGAGCAAATGTACGTCCAATAAACACCTGTTGTTCTTCATCCACAAATGCCAGCTCATGTACTGAGAGAAGTGGATGTGGGGAGCGCAGCAGAGGAAGCAGGTATGGAGGATGGCGAACTGCTGTTGGCTGTTAATGGTGACCCTGTTGAGTCCTTGGAACACGAGGAAATTGTCAGACTGATAAGAAAGAGTGGTGACAAAGTCACACTGACATCTATGTCTGTACAAGGAAGGAAATATTACAGAGAGGTAGGTAAAATAATATTAAATATTGTAAAACAACTTCTATATTTAGTTAGAATTTCTCCACTCTGTCAGTTAGGAGTGCCTCCTCTCTTGTTCCATGAAGAGTATTCTCTCAACTGCAACAACACAATGAGCAATCAGGATGAACGGGATACAGTTCACCTTGATCAATCTGGAAACATAATCCCAAAGGTATGTAAACAGTAGCTGAAATATTTATTTCTGAAGTGACGTTTGGGCCTGAGGCCTGTCAGAGCTCCAGTGGCAGCTCATCGAAAGTTGACTGATCAAGTAAGCCTAGTAAAACAGAGATACCTCTGCAACATGTCAACCACTGACTGATTTTATACCTATAAAAATAAAGTTTGCTCAAATGTTCTCAATTCCATTCCACCAGCTTTTTGTACACGTCTCAATTTTGGCTAAATCATGTCCATGTTTAGGTATTTAAGCACTAGATAACTCTTTATTTTCAAAGGCCCCAGATATCACTTAAAACGGTGATAGTTAGCTTAAAGCGATCCAATATATTATAGCTGATATGACAATCATTTTTACAATCAGCAATTATAACTTTGTTTAAAATTAGCCCAAATTATTTCAAAGTGTAGTTTTTTATATATTTTTTTCCAGTTCATTTTGTCGGTATTTTTTTTTTCCTTATCCCTTGGCCTTTTTGTGTCTGTTTTCTATGCTCATGACTCGTATTTATTTTGAGCAATTATTCAGTTTTATATTTTGCTCCTTTCTTGTTGATCACTGGTGTCATTGGCACCATTGTGCTATTCACATTAATTCTTTGAAAAACAGTATGTGTGAATTATCTGTTGTTTTTCCAGCTATCAGAGAGAACAGAGGATGTTTTTCTGTGATGAGGAAGACGTGACCAAAGGCGATCAGCAGTTGGAGGAGGAACCTGGACGGGTCAGCAGACGTCAATGTGTCAGGATGTAAATGTAATGTTTGGAATTTGCCTGTTCAGGAGAAGGCGTTAAATGAATCATTGCAGTACAGTCGTCTCGTTTAGTAGCATATGTCTACATTGTTTTCTAATGTCATATTCGGTAGAGAAGATATTATGCAGAAAAATAATCACGGCCGATGTCAATTCTCATTATATACTGAATTTGCATGAACTGATCAACGACCTTTTAAACATCTGAACAAACATCTTATTTGTTGGTTCCTACAGTGCTGGAATTAGACAATTTCTTTAAAATGTTAAAATGTGTTTTTTTTCTTCGTTTTAAGTGATTTTAACAATTGAAAAACCCAGAAGGGTTTTTTTTAAACACTACATAAAATTGGCATTAAAACTGTAATGGTGTATGTTTATGTATATGTATGTATATGAACTTGGGGAAACCAGAAGTTTCTCTTATTATTGTAGCATATGGCAAATAGAAATACGTTTGTATTTGCAAAATTGGCCAAACCAAAACAAGAGAAGTTTGGTTAGATTTAACTACAGACTGAGAAAAAAGGAACATGTGTCTTTCTATTTGGTGCATGTAAACTTCTGGTTTCAACTGTTATTATATGTATTTTATTTCTAGAACAGAGTTGTGGAAAAGAAGAGATGACATTATTAAAAAGTCATATTTATTGCCAGTATTTTCCAGATGAAAAGGTTTCTGTAAATATAACCATCTAAACAGTTTTCAGATGCATTATTTAATGAACCGCAAATTGTATTTAAGGTATATCTGATTAAAACACCAAATATCAAAACTGTGATTGCAATGGTTCTGTAATCGCTTATTTAAAGTCTAAATATTGTAAAAAACAAAATACTTCACATAGAAGCACATAGCAAAAAATATGAAAAATATGTAATCTACTAAAAGTTTTCATACAGGTCGGGAAGGGAAAGCACTAACCACTACAACATTTAATCTCTCAAGGCGTCATGACGGATGTGAGGAACTGGAACAAAGAGTTGTTTGTTCTTTGCCAGTCTGAGTTCATTCCTGAGAAAAGTTCCCCTCTTTTCCAAAAGCACAGCTTGAACATCAAGCGTCAGCTAGCATCTCATAACATCTGCCATGCTGTTTTTCACAAGTTGTAATGGCAAACAAATTTCAGAATGTCAAACTATAGTTTAAAAGTTTACACCATGTCTGTCTCAAATATTCCAAATAATATAGCACACTAATTTAGGCTTCATTACAATGTTGATGTACTTCATATTTTGTAGTTAGCAGTTAGCTCGCTAAGCTAGGTCTTTTCTTACCTTGATAGCTGCGGATATTCTTCATGGAAGAACTTGTATCCATTCATTCTCACGTATATTGCTGCGTGAATTCACCGCTGCAATTTCCTCCGCATCAGAGAAAAAAAATGCTGGCAAATTAAGTAAGAATGTTGACGGGGCGTGCTGTGGTGGCGCAGGGGGTTAGCACGCCCCACGTTTGGCGGACGTCACGGGTTCGACTCCCGGTCCCGACGACCTTTGCCGCATGTCTTCCACCATCGTTCCTGTCTGCCTACTGTAGAAAAAATACGAGCCACTAGCGCCGCAAAAACTCAGCGGAGAAAAAAATGAAAAGAAAAAAAAAAGTAAGGATGTTGAAAAGAGAGACGTTTTACCTTTTACTTACATAAACTCAGTAAAACAGAGAGTGTCCCAGCACAAGTAGACACAGCTTCCGGTTGTCGTGAAAAAGGTCTATTGATACTGACCCTTTGCAACTACAACATTTAATCTCTCAAGGCGTCATGACGGATGTGAGGAACTGGAACAAAGAGTTGTTTGTTCTTTGCCAGTGTTCTATCTAGTTGAGGATCATAGACAGTGGTATTTACAAAAGTTTTGAAATAGCTAGCTTAGAAACAGACCAGGTGTTGATCAAATTGCTGACCCACGTTCCTGTATGATCATCATAAATTCACATCACATGATTTATATCACCGTCATAAACAGACTTGCAAGCGAACACAAGACTAGATGCTAATCTGTTTTTTATAGATATTAGGTTACATGATGGTGGAGCATTTCCTCCATAGTTACTAATGGCTAGATACGTACCTTCTCCATAATGTGGTATATTTTATATCTTTTTGATCATATGTACTTATAAAGCCTTAATCTTCTTACCTTGTAAAAATGATTCATTCCAAATCTGTAATTATGGGCTGACAGTCCTTATGGTAGATGGATGCTATTCATCATCCTCATTATAAGTTATAGAATAAAATAGCAAGTTTGGTTTGCATACATGTCCATTTGTGCAACTAACCACTCGTTGACCTTTTTTAAGGTAAAATCAACTAAATAAAAGCAACATTTACAATTTACTATTTTTTATTCCATTCTTTAGATGGAATAGATACCATATTTATTTCTTAAGTGCTAGAACTGTAAATTTGACAATAATATGCACCATAATGCCATGCTAGTTTTGGCAATTTTTACTTTTTTCACCTGTGTTTGGAGATCTGGCACATGGCTCCTGACCAGAGAAGGATCTGCACCTTGCAGACTGACCCAACGTTCCAAGTGGACTTTGGAAGTGACGTTGGTGTCACCTGAGAGAGTACCACAGCTCTGGAAACCTCGAGTCATACCTGTTCCAAAGACTCCCCATAAAGGACTCCCAACAGCTGCAGGCCAGTGGCTCTAAAATCCCACCTGACGAAGACCCTCAAACGACTGGGCCTTGTGCAGCCGTGCCACCTGGTGAGTGCATCGCTGGACCCACTTCAGTTTGCCTATCAGCCTGGAACTGGGGTGGATGATGCCATTGTTTTTCAACTTCTCCACTACCTTCAACACCTTTGGACCCAAGAGTAGAAGATCCTGGGCTAGCTACGCACCAGGCATCACTGGAAAACCACATTGTTGTAGGAAAAAAAACAGGCTGTACCAAGCTGAGATAAGATCCAGAGGTGATGCAGCATCAAAGAACAGCAGCAACAGGTAAGAAAAAGAAGGCCAGTAAAGTTATAAAAAAATTTTGTCAAACTTTGGTCGCTTGGCAAAACGGCAGCCAAGCGTGCTCCTCTCACATCCACTGGCTGAAGGGCCTTCAGTCACGCTCATAAAAGACAAGAACTAAATGCTGTTTAGTCTTTAAATTAACCTCTGAACTCATCATTCAGGTAGAATATTGTTCAATTCTGAAATATTCTCTGGTAATTTAACAATTAATGATCAGCAAACATTTTCAGAGCTACATGGGCCCAGCAAATCAAAACATGAAAAAATAAATAAATAAAAAAAGAGGACAGTCATTTTCTATCAATTCCAATTCTCAATACTGAACTTTGAATCTTGGCTTTTACTCCCTTCCTCTCACAGAGTGAAAACCCTCAGGAAATGCTTGGAAAGCAGCAAATGTCAAAGAGGCAATAAAGCGAATGAACGTAGTAGCTTGAATAAACAGTCAGCTGTTTAATTATTCTCATCTCCATAAATTTAAAAAGGGATAAGTAACTCAAGGTCAGTGAGATCAAGAGGTAGAGACTGAAACAGGGAACCCTTTATACATATTCACACAGTGTTGCTCCAAGAACATCATTAAAAACAATAACAAAAGACATATCCTTGGATATTTGTACATCTCTGTGGTATATACATCATGTATTCTCTGCCTAATACTGTACTTACAAGATTTTAAAAAAAATCTAAATATATAGATATACATTTGTAGATTTAAAAAATAAAATCAAACTCCAAAGCCTCTAAAATAGGCAGGCTAATACAGTTTCAATACAGTGATATTGATTAAGCAGAGTTGCTTTTCTATTTACTATTAACACAGTTACTTAAAGTGTGAGGATCACATGCAAACCAATACTACATTACAACTGTAAAAGTATATCACATGTACGTTATATGAGAGTATTTGTAATGAATACGCGCTATATAAATAAGATGAACTCAAACTGAATTATTTATTCTCTACAGTGATCTTTTGACAATATGGAAAACTATTATGGTGAAAATCTTCACTCAAGTACTTGTCACTCATCAACAGTGATCTGCATGAATAGGATATATGGAGTTAATCTGCACACAGTTCTTAATTACAATAGGTAGAATAGAGACTGTATCAGTACATTATGAGTACATTCTGGTACTGCAGCGTAAAGGAGTCTGGATTTTTTTTTTTTTTACCTCATCAGGATTGGAGTCTGGATAGCAACACGGGCTGCCCACAGGGAAGCATCGACAAAAAAGAAATACAAACCTAAAACAGGTTAGACACCAAACATGACTTAGGAAAAACAGGAAGAACAGTCAACTGCAAAAAAGTCACAGGACTGTAAAGAAGTGTAGTGAAGCTAAGTTCACAGTGGACCACAGAGCAAGCTCAGTGACTCTCTGCTCTTCAGCTGTTGCCGAGTAGAAAGCAGCTGGATTTAATCTCTTGGTTTTAAAGACTGTTCGACTATCCAAGAGCGTTGTTTAGTTCTAATGATTAATGGGGTTAATAAAGAGCAGCAAGTACAATCCCAGACTTACTGACTTGTTGAAGTCACCCACTTGATTTAATTTCCTCCCAAAGGGTCAATCACACTAATAGGGTTGTTACACATTTCATTCATTATGCAATTTTATACGTTGAACACTCGATTTTCATATAATCAGATATTCATTTCCAACCAGTGATACACAGTAAATTGAGCAGTGTGGAAACAACACTAATAAAGTTCATTTCAACACTGAGCCAGAAAGCATGTGGTCCCCCCTGTACAGTGTTAAAGATCCACTGATCAGTGTTAACTTTTCAGAGTTGATTTCACTCTGACTAGAGTTAAATGGAGTTGCACAGTAAACTTCTTTAACAACATCAATTGTTAATATATTTTCGCTCTATGGAGATACATAAACACTTGCAGTGTTACTTTTCAAGTGTTATTCTAACTAATATCCAATAGTGTCAGACAACAAGCTGCCGGATTGTAGTGACAGCAGTCTGACAGAAGCAAGGCTGCAGTTTTGCACCATCAGCCCAACACCAAGACCAGTGTCCTGCTCAGGGACACAAACGTCAAGGGCAGGTGGAGCGGGAATTGAACCAGCAATCGACCAATTGCAGAGCGAACTCCCACCACAGTCATCCCCTGAATAATATATTTCTGTGCTAAACCCATTTCTGTAAAATTACATATTTCTGTGATAAACTTAATTAACTGATAAGACATGGAAGATGTCTTTATCCTACTAATATTTATCTTAAATATTTTATGTTGAGTTTTAGCTGTATATCTGAGAAATATTTAGAGTAAATATTTGAAGTTATTGTTGATTTCAATAAATGTATATGATGAATAGGTTTATAGTAAATTGTATATGATTACATTAGATTTTTTTACACTGAGTTTGGAGAATTTTCAGTAACACTGGCTAATGGTGTTACATTAACTCCAAAAGAGTGAAAAGTTGCAGTGCAATGAGTAAATTTTATATATATATATATATATATATATATATATATATATATATATATATATATATATATATAAAATTGTTTTTACTGAATATTTACACCAACACTGTGCTCAATAAGGCAATAAGGAGGCATTTTACACACTGTTAAATTCACTCTTATTTGATACTTGGGAGTTTACTGTGCAACATCATCACTGAACTTCTGACTTGACAGAAGGGACCTTTTATTTATTTTTTTTCAACCGCATAATTCACAGAAGCATCAATGCTTTTTTTGGGTTCATACCCAAGGAGTGAAAATAAAATACAGATTTAGTAAAAATGCTCATTTCTATTTTTCAAAGCAGTGTAGGTAGCTTCAGATTTTAAAACATTTGTATAATGATGCATTTTCACACACTTTTTTAAGTGCCACCTTGCAAATGATACTCTAAATCCATAGTTTAAGGCTGCACAGTAACCCTAAAAGTTACAAACTATACAATAGAGATCTTACTCCTCTAGACAATTTGTAACTCAAGGATCACAAGATCATAATGTTATTGTCAACCAAGTTGTTGGATGTTATTGTCTACTTGGTGATGGAAGTGCAGGGGCTGGTTTGTGGAACAGAATTTCTTCTTGGGGTCAATAAAGTCTAAATTCCTAAATGACTATAGAAGCCACATTAAAAACCACTTAGATTTTATTTTTTCTGTAAAAACCTGAGAAACCAGATTGTGGGCCTGTAACTCACTCCAACACAAAACTTTAGACATATTGGTTTAAGAACCAAGACATTAAATTGAGCTGCTCTCTAATCAAGCACAAGCATTGAAAAGGCTGTCAGGGCCATGTGGGACCGGAAGGCAACGAGGTTTACACAAAACACTGTGATTGGTTGACCAATGAATGAGCGTTGCTGTGGGGCCAGGTGCAACGGCAACACTGAGCTCCAGCTGTGCTTCCTCAGCTGGGCTCCTTCCTCATTAGCTCCTGCATTTGTTCTGGGGCAGGTAAAGGGTTAATCATGTTCATTCAAAGTGAAACATCGACACTGAAATTATTTTACCACTTTTTCACAGTAGTGTGACAAAGTGTTTGCCCTTCCTCATATCCTTTTTTTTTTTTTTTTTGCATCTTTGTCTCACTTCAAACCAAACCAATTTCAATATAAGTCAAAGACAATGCAAGCAACAACCTCCCCCCAAAAAAGCACTTGTGAAAAGTATTTTGAAAGGGAAAACAATCCAAACCTTCAAGGTTTGGATTGTAACACTGTGTGAAAAAATGATTGCTCCACCCACCATCGCATGGTTTATCACTGTTTCAATCAGGATCATCGTTTCAATCAAGACATCACTTTGTCAGGCAGTATTTCACTGACAAAGTGAAGTACACCAAATGATCCTCAAAGGCTAAACATCATGCAGAGATCCACAGAAATTCAGGTACAACAATAAGAAAGAAAATAATTGAGATCAATCAGTCTGAGAAGGGTTACAAAGTAGATTTTAAAGTCTTTGGACTCCAGTGAACCACAGCAAGAGCCGTCATCTGTTATCCACACAGTGGTGAGGCTTCCAACGACCAAATTTACCCCAAGAGCACAGTGGTGACTCATCCAAGAGGTCACAAAACACTCAACAACATCCAAATAACTGCATGCCTCCCTTGCCACACATAAGGTCAGAGGTCATGCTTCCATCATGAAAAAAAAAAGAGACTGGACAAAAGGCAGAGTTCCCCAATGAAAACCACTGCTGGGCAAAAAGAATATTAAGAATGGTCTTTGAAACATTCTGTAGAATTATGAGACCAAAAGTAAAACTCTTTTCAGACGTGTTCAAGTAACACTGCATTTCAGAAAAAGAACAGTAGAGCATGGTGGTGGTAGAGTGATGCTCTGGGGCTGTTTTACTGCTTCAGAATCTGGTGAACTCGCTGGGATAAACGGAGTTTGCCAAAACATCCCAAAGGAGAAAGTTCGGCCATCTGAAGCTGAAACCAACGCTGGTTCTACAGCAGGACAATGACCCACAACACGGCAGCAAGTCCACCTCTGGCTGAAGAAAAACTGAACGAAGACCATTGATGGTCAATGTGACTGAATTAGAACAATTCTGCATTAATGTGTGGCTCAAAATTCCTCCACAGCTGGAAAAGACTCATCACAAATTATTGCAAATGCTTGATTGCAGTTGGTTTCCCCTTTTTAGGGGAAATTCACTTTTTCACAAAGGGTAAATGAAAGTTTGGATTTTCTTCCTCCCTTAATAATGAACACCATTTGAAAACAGCATTTTGTGTTTACGGGTGATGTCTTTGACTAATATCTAAATTGGATCGACGTTTTGAAACACTCGAGTGTCATATATACTGTATATACAGTATATATATACATATATATATATATATATATATATATATATATATATATGAAATCAGGAAAGAGGCAAACCCTTTTTCACACCACTCTACAGATATTGCTTTTCTACAGAAAGTTGTTGACATGCACTTCCACTGACAGGTTCTGAAACTACATTTACAATCATCACAAAGATTCAATCTTTAAGGCCACGAATTGACTAAGCAAATGCATTTTATTTCAACCTCATCACAACAGAGCATGTCGAAAACGTGGGTGTGTTTTCTGGGGCTAATAATCAGTGAGATCTGTGTTCGTCACACACATCACAGCTTTTAAAGGAGGGCTGAATATTTTAGAATAATGCTGACAGATTGAATTGATTCCAAAGGGAAATCTAAAGAATGTTACTATTATAACCATGCCAATGATTGCACACATGAATTCATAGAAACTACTCTGCTGTGAGAGAACATTATAATCAGATAGAGGTCCTAAAATGCAGATAGGATTCAGACTATGGATTATTTTTGGGATACATAAATTCTTTGCCACAACCAAAATGCTTTTCATAAAGAGGTACTCATACCCTGTAATGCAGTGGTTCTGACCCAGAACCTTTCCCAGGGCACATTTTAAGTTTTTAAACAAGAAACTCTTTGTAGAGGCGTGGTTGACTAAAACAGTTAGAAACAAACATGTACAAACAAAAGAGCAAGGAATGATAAAGTTGGATATTCTTTCCAACATATCAAGTCTCCAATGAAACCAGACATTTTGATGCAAGTTCTGAACAAAATATGCTGTTCATGCAAGTTTCAGCATAAAACCAGGCTTAGAAACGACATCCTTGGTGGCCCAAGAGCAAAGCAGCCCTTTGTGTGAATCTTTGCACAGTAATTTTGAAAGTGTTTGGAAAAAGTTCTGCTGTATTTGTTTTATTATTTACTTAGAGTAATTCTGACCCAATTCAAATGTCCAGTAAATGTAGAATGTTATTCAGTAGCATACCTCTGACATTAGCAGCTTTACTTAAAAGTCTAACTTTCCATCACAAACATTACAGCCAAGATCAGCAAAATATTCTGCAAACTGATTCAAATGCATTAATACTTGTTGTATTAAAACATTGTTGTATTTTTAAAAAAATTACATAAACCAATTAAAAAGACAAGCACAATTTCTTCCTTGCTTTCTGAATTAAAATCAGACCAAAAATCTCATGTTGGATCAGTTAGAATTACATAAATTATTTCCATTTATTAATTGCCAGTTTGTTTGTTTTTTTGCAACTTTCTTTAAATTCACAAGTTCCCGTACATTTACTTAGAATCAATGATAACTGTCTTTTAAACTTTTATGCTGTGGATGGAAACTTCTGGTTTAATATGTAAGAGGAGGAGCAACTGGGTTTGACAGTGGAAAGGCTGGGAACCACTGCTCCATCAGAATCTGAGCATCCGAACAGAACCAGGACATCCGAACCGAAGGAAGTGATCGTGCAAGAAAGGTTTGATGGCAGAATCTTTAGAACTCCTTCAACTGAAACATCAGTTGCATCCTTCTATAAAATGTACGCTTATCCTTCTACATTTTTGCATAAAGTGAAAACTGTGCAGACGAAAACCCATTTAGAAAGCATGTACTGTTTGTACGCGGGGCCTGTTGATTACCTCGCTGCATAATTCCTGCACGAGGCTCCTAATCTTTGGTAAAATAAACATTTGATGAGGGAAAAAAAAAGAAAAGACAAATGCTTCCAACAACCAAAGTTTAAACATTTTTCACATCTCAAATAGAACATTTTTTTTTGTTGTTGTTTTGTAAAACTTGGGGTATCTGTCCATTCTACAGACACATTTACAGTTGATTGTCTGGATACGAAGCAACGTGGGATCTAAAGAACCATTGCAACATTGCTGGTTGACGTAATAACAGGAATATGCCAAAGTGTACGGTTTGCAATAAATGTAAGTAGTTTACATCTGGCAAAAAAAAAATTTAAAAAAAATCTATACATCTTTGCAGGTATTGGGTACGATCATCAACAACTGTACTTTGTTTTCTAAAGATTTTATTGTCTACTCAGCAACTAATACATTAGTTCACCTTCAACATTTGTTCTAACAAGCTGCTGTCCCATTCATTTGTAAATCAAGACTTCAAATCCAAAAGGTATCAGTCGTTTTCTCCATGTGTCCACTTGAATAGATCAGAGCCGCGAGTTCTTCACTCCAGTGAAATGCTACGTAATTATTAGGTGCTTTCGGGTTCCAACGGGTCAGCTGGGGAAAAGGATGGTGCACAGCAGCATCTATTCCCACACAAGCGGAGATGGAGGCATTTCAGAGGGTTGAGCTACTGTGGAGCTGTTTAAAAGCAGGCCGACAAATTAATTAATGGGGAGTACTCATTTGGTTATTGGCTCAAAGCAATACCTACGTGATTAATTACAATAGGATAATTCATGTCATAATAGTTCAACACATAAAGTTCATGTCAATATTTCAACCAGAAACTTCATAGAACTGAAATCAATGTTATAGGCACTTAAAAATAAGCGAGGTCAATGGCCACACAATTCCATGTGGACAGAAGGTGACTGGCCAACTTTACCTTGATTGTTTGGAAAGATTTACGTAAAAATAAAATACCAGAACATCGGAAGTTTTCATGAAGCAATATGTCCTTTCAGTGTTGCAAGAAAGATGTTTGAGGGCAAAGCCTGAGTAACAGCAGTTTAATTTGTTAGTGTAAATGTTTGACGGGCAGCAGCAGCATACAGTATATACCTCTAACTTTATTTTAACGCTTCGCCACTTTACAACCACTAAATCCGAGGTATTTCGTTGGGATGTGGGTTAAACCAACACAAAGCAGTCGTGTGTTGCTTTAAAGTTTCAACTGTAAAGTGGAAGACCAATTATCGTTTCCCTTTTTTAAAAAAAATCTAAATCTGAAAAGTTTGGGACGGTATTTAGATCTATCATAGAAGCACTGTTAGAAGCTTAATGTTTTTGCACATCTTCAGACTGAAGTCATTGCAAATAGAACTTGTCTGGCTTTCTTTCTTTCATCAGAGGCTTTCTTCTCGTCACTCGAAGGCCAGATTGGGGACTTCATGTCTCAGATTTGTCCTGTTAGCCGAATGTCCCACATGAACCCATGTTACCATAGGCTACATGCTGCTTCTGGTGACATTTAAAAGGTATTTTCTTCGTCAGTATTAGAGTAAAAGGCAAGTTTCTAAAATTTTTCACTGAAAAACAAAAAAACTAAAGTTATTTATAAAGCCATGCTTCCCTTCCGTTCCATTTCAAAATGACATTTTATTTATTGTCAACAAGTGATTGTGTTTGTCTATTACACAAAATACAAATAAAATATACTGAAGCTTTGTAGTAGTTCAGACGTGATAAATGTGTTAAGAGCGTGAACACTTTTGCTCACTACAGAAGCTGGAGACACTGTGGGATTTCTAACCTTTACAGATGTTTCAAACTTGGAGTTCCTACTAACAGACTTGCTTCAGTAGATTTTTGTCCCACGACTAAATGAGTGTTTTTGGCTTCATTAGACCAGTTGAAGGCAGCTGGAGCCAAGCCAGTTTAAAAGAACAAAACACACCACTAAGCAGTGGCAATGGAAGATATTTTCAGAATTTTGACACCATATTTTTGTTGCACATCCTATAAATTGAAAGATTTAAAATAATTTAGCTTTAACCCACAGATCTGAACAGTGTTTTGTGTTTTTCATAATGTGTTGTTGGAAGTTGGGAACATTTTATTTGATGTGAGGTTGTTTGTGGTTGTTTGTTTGTATTACACTCAACACTCTTTTACATTTCTGTTTATATTGATGAGGGTTTATAGTTCTTTAAATCTGTTTTTTGTTGGGGTTTTTTTAAGTTTTGGTTCCACAACAGCATGTTTTAATGAGGTGGGGAAAGCACCTGATGACAGGTTAAACACTTTGTCGATGTTTAACCTAGATTGCCCATAACAGTCAACCTGGACCGTTGCCATGGTTATTCAGACACGGTCACAGCCTTCTGGGTATTTATACAAATTTACACATGTATTCATGGGCGGAGACAGGGCGGTGTATGTGGCGGCTGCAGCTGCCCATGGTTTTATATTTTTGTGAAATATTTCCCCAACTTTTAGTGTGAAAGCTGCACACTTTTTAATACATGAGCCCTCAAGTATGTTTTTGATAAGGAAACAACATTGTAACATGATATGAAGCTAAAAAAGTCAAGTTGACATAATACTGCTCCTTTAAGTTTTTAAGCAGAGGCAGAAAGATTTAGAGTCAGACTGACAGATATTTAAGACTCTTCATATAGTCATCTATCTTCAGAAAAAACCCTTGAGAAAAAGTAACATGATGTTTGGTACGGTGTAATTTTGGGAAATTCAGCTTCTTCTTTTTTTCACTAAACATTACATCACTAAAACGTGTTTAGCTGGTAGCTTTCTATACCTGCTGTTATCTAACTGAGTTTCCAAGCAATAAACATGTTTAATAACTAAAACTGAAACGGCTCTGGATGAAGAAAAAATGTACTTTAATACTTCACTGAGTAACAGCAGGCAGATGTACCAGCTGTATGTACAGCAGTCATTAAGAACAGTTCTGCTTTCTGTAATCTTCTTCTGCTTGATCTCCTTCTGTTGCCATTATAAGTTCCAGGAAGCATACACTGCCCTCTACTGGCAAAAACCTAAGATTACAGCTTGACTTATTATGAAGCAGTTTGGATATGAAATGTTTTCAGCCAGATATAATAATAAAAAAAATATAAATTTAAGACAATTTTCTCTGCTCTATGGGTAATTGTTGACCATCCCAATAAAACCATCCATTTATTCATTATTTGTTATAATCTAGATCAAAGCTTCTGAACAAAAAACAAGAGAACCGACAAGAAGGACTTTTTTGGCAGGTAGTTCATGATACTTTAAGCACATACACAGTTTGTTTGGCTAAAGACAATGAATGAAAACACTCAAAGGAAGGCCTTTCTTTTGAACATTGCCTGATGACTGTATGTAGTGAGAACATGACTCCTTACCTTATGAAGCTTTTGAAAGCAGCTGATTGAGGGTTAATGCAGAGCGCCACCCGACTCCCCTTCTGTTGTTCCAAAATAAACTGATGGATGATCTCTATGTGGGGGTGGGGGGCAAAAAAAATTACTTTTCATTTATTCAAATTCATGCTCCTGTTTCAAATTTCTTCAGTTGCATTTCAAATCAAATTAAAATGGTCATTTGTGTCATTTAATCTAAAACAAAACAAGAAAATGTTTCTCTGGTGTCTTCAACAGAGGACAAATTCCTTGTACTGCACTCTTTTTGCACATTTTCTTATGTTTTATTATATTGCACAGTTATTCATCTGCCCAACAAATGTTTATAAATTAATATATAAACAATATCACCAAAATATCAGACTGCTAAGAGCAAAGAAAGCTTACCTTTGACCTGCCTCACAGAGGTCAGGTTTTTCTCAAAACCATCGTCAAACTTGGAGTTAGTGACCGGTTCAAAGTCACTGGTGTAAACCCGGCCGGAGGATGTGGTGTAGCAGCATTTGCACATACACGTGTGGTAGCGCAGTCGACCCTCGTCTAGGTAAGGGTGAGCCAAAGCGTCCTTGGCAGAAATCCTCTTAGACTAGAAACCAAATAGAATAGATAGATGGTCTGAAAGGTCGCTTAGTTGAATTTCATTGAAGACATTAGCTTTGAAGGACTTTCTGAGAGAGTCCTGTTCACCTTGATCATTTTAGGAATGGTCCTCCTCTCTCAATAAAAAGGCACAGAGGAAGAAGAAACTTGTTGGGAACAAACATGGGAATAAAGGACTGTGTGACGTTCTCATCTGGTTGGGATCCAGATAAGAACTGCAGTAACAACCCCTGTCTCAGACTCACAGGAAAACTGAAGTATGTATACCTTCTACAGCATAGGCTGGAAAATTCACCTCCATTGTGATGTAGTGTTACTGAAGGGCTTCAGATCACAGACCAGCTCTTAGCTTGTCTTTGAAAGCCGAGAGCTAATCCCTCAGCTTTCCCAGGATCAGCCTCAACCAATGACGCAATAAGAATGAAACAACTACCCCCCCAAAAAAAGAAGCAATGAAAGTAGTACGTTGGATTATTTTCCTCAGGATTCTTTGAGATGAGGGAAAATGTATGCAGAAGGGTGGCTTTACTCTGATGTTCATCTCTCTGCTTGGCAAATTCTAAATAAAACATGTAGACAGCATGCTTATCAATTCATTAAAAAAAAAAAATTTAATTTATGCCTCATGATTAAACTGATAATCTTTTGTTGTTTTGTACAGCCCACATGTGAATGTCCTTCATGCAATGCAGGTAGGGAATGGAGATCTCTGGAAAAAGATCGGATTAGAGCAGCAACGTTGCAGCCTGTATAAATCTAAATATGAGAATATACATGATGTCCAGGAGGAATATTGAAGAACAAGGTTTCCTTTGAGTACTTTCACACAGTCATACTGTTCTCTAGACTTTAATGCAGTTTTCTGGCCCCCAATCGGCTGCGCAGCCCATCACCACCGTTTGTAAAAGTCCTAGAGGAAACGCTGGACTCAGTGAAAACATTTGAACATGTAATGAACAAGGAATGACTTACTGGATCAAACACCAGCATCCTGCATAACAGATGAACTGCTTCGTGGGTTGCCTGGCTAGACAGTGTGTACAGAACAGGGAGGGATGGCTGTAGGAACAAACACATTGAAAGGAGAACCAGTTCAGTGACTCCTGAATAAACAACAAAAAAAAAGACACAGAATTAGTTTGATATACTGCAATAGGAGATATATGATTTCTTGAAAACCTCGTAGGCAAAGAAGTATTTCACCTAACACCTTTACATTTAAATCTAACAAATTAATCATTTTTTAGCTAAAACTTTTCAAGGATTTTCAAAGAAACTCGCAATAATCAAGGAGTTCTGGATACCGTTCCAGTTTGAGAACATGACCTCAATACTGCCCTGTGCAATGTACAATCAGTAAGAAATAGAAATTAAAGATCTATAATAAAAGCAAGGGACATAGAGGCCATAGAACCTGCTGGTCACTACCCCAGTGCATTCTAGGTTCTCTTTCCTAATGCAATAATGGCCCACATGACCTTTTTTTTTTTAAAGGCACATCAAACCATTCAAACTTCAGACTGATTACCTGCTTATGAGTTCCTCTGAGAATGTGCGCCCGTGCGCCTTCACATGCCGTCCTCATTGCCTCCATAGAAGGCGTCCCCAGTAGGTCAGTGATTAAATCCAGCTAGACACAGAAAAATCCATTTTAGAAATGCCTCCAAATGTGTGTCAACATGAAAACGCCTCAGAGAAAAACTCTTTAATCACTGGCTGGCCAAAGACGCAGAGTAAAGCAAGTGTGAAAAATACAGCAGCTTCCAAGCTTTACTCACATATAGGCATGTGGCTCTGTTCTTATTTTTCATTATGATCCCAAAAGCTGTAGTTGGTAGAGGAAGAAGTTACCTGCTGAATGGGACTTTGAGCTTGGAAGAGGATGCGCCGACCCAGCAGCTCTGCAAAGATGCAGCCCACAGACCAAATATCGATGGAGTTGGAGTAGTGCCGGCTGCCCATAAGGATCTCTGGTGCTCTGTAGTACTGCGTCACAACTTCCTGAGTCATGTGCCGGGACTCATCCAACTCCTCCACACGGGCGAGCCCAAAATCACAGATCTAAACACAGAGACACAGAAACGCTACCATTAACCATTGTTTGTCATTTATATTCGTGCTGCTGTTTATGCTCCCAGGACCTTCTTGCTTCTTTTACTGAGAGCAAAACGTCTTTGTTCTTGACATGCCACCAAGTTGAAGATGGAACAAACATATCGACTATTACTCGTTCAATTTTGAAGAACTTCTCTGGTTTGATTTTCAATTCTTGTTGATTTTGTGTTTTACCATGCAGACAATTTCTTCTCCTGATTTATTTATTAGAAATAAACGGCTATCATCCAGATATTATCTTCTCTCTCTCTGCCCTACAGTTTCTCCAAATAAGCTCGTTTCTCACTCTGAGTCACGACCAGTGATGTCACTGGTCGTGACTGAAGTCGGACCACTTTTCTCAGTAACAAGTAATCTAACGGTTGCCATTTCAAATCCAGTAGTCAGACTACAGTTGCTTATAGAAATCACCTTGTGTTACTGTGCGTTACTATTTTCTTTTGGGATTTAATTGTATTTCCTCTAGGCGTCTTGTCCAGTGATCACCGTTTCTATGCGACAGTATCAGCAGCGACAGAAATGTAAACAATGGAGGGAAAAGGGAGATGCGCATTTTGTTGATGGAAATACAAGAACTAATTTGAGGTTTTGTCGCCAATTCCTATTATTATAAGCGGCTTTGGGCTTTGTTTTCTTCTTTTTTTTTTAAGTTGCTTGCAAATTTAATGAGTGGCAGGTTGTGCCTTTTTGGGCTCGTTTTTGAACGTGAAGTTGCTCATTTGGGCTTGGGAATAAGCAGAGACTCATAATAAATCCCAGAATTTGTCCATTATTAAGGTAGTTTTAGTCAGACTCTCTCTGTCCATCATTTCCCGGATGATCCGTCCCGCTGTGTCTTTGTTAATGTCAAGTTAATATATTACCTGTGAATTCCGTCGAGCTATCCAGAAAACTGCAAACATCGAGACTAATGTGAAACGTGTAAAACAGCCACGAATGAACGTTTTCATAAAGTTGTGCAACTAAACGCCACTATAATGTCTTCAATGGTGGTGATTATTAATATTAAGATAAGTGTCACAAATCTGTGCGGCAGCCATCTGAATTGTGGAGCCGCAGGAGGAGAGCTGCGCTCTGACACCAAACGCAGGGCCGTAACGCACAACCTGGAGGCAGGGGGGGAGAGAAGGGAGCTTTAAAATCCTTCTTAGAGTTTTTCAGACAATAGTGGACCACACAAAATCATACACACATTATTAATGTTTTTTGTACTGTTGTAACCTTTAAACAATCTCCTCTTCAGTTCAACCTTATAAGTAGAGACACATTGTTGATGTTACCATTATAAAATAACTTGCAATTAAGTATTGGCAAAGATCAATGTAATTTTCACAGCATTGTTGTTAGCAGCTGCTGAAAGTAACTAAAAAGTTACTTTTAATGTAACTTAGTTACTTTCCAAATCAAGTAGTCAGTAATCTAACTGAGTTACTTTTTCAAGGAGTAATCAGTAACCTGATTAAAGTTACTTTTTTAAGGAGTAATCAGTAATCTGATTAAAGTTACTTTTTAAAGTAACTATGTCATCACTGGTCACGACAGCCTCTGTGACGTTACACTTCGACTTTAACAACAAACGTCGATCATTTCAAAAGAGTTTCTGACAGAATCCTGAACTATTACAACCACAAACCCAGCGAGCGCTGAAGCCGGGAAATTTTCTAAAAGGTTGCATTTTTATTTCTGTTTGTTTTAGATCATGTTCTTCCAGACAAGCAAATCAGATTGATGTTAGCTGTTGGATTTGACAAATCCATTGTCAAATTAAACATTTGTGACGCATCTATTTAATTACAATTTCTTAACACACTTTACTATGGAAGTACGGAGCTATTTTTCTGTCTTAAAGCTTAAAGATATGAAGCCGTTTCTGATTTGGAGGAGAATCGATGCTGTGTGGCGCTTCTGAACCATATTTAAAGGCACTAGGATGCAAAGATACATCATCAAACACATGCAAACGAACAGACAGACAAATAGTAAACATTTTAAAACCTTCTGACAACACAGAATGAAAGTCAAGCAGAAACAAACTACTTCATTTCTTTTAGGAATATTGATCAAACACTTGCTATAAATGTAGACCTACAGCATAAATGCCTCCGATGACATAAATGGTAGCAACAAAACATTTTTCACACACCTTGAGCACACAGTTGCTGTTGACCAGGAGGTTGCCAGGTTTGATGTCTCGGTGCAGAATTCCAGCAGAGTGCAGGTATTTAAGTCCTGCAGGTAACAAACCAAAAACATTTAGTAGATAAAAACAGTTCTGGAATCATTCAAATAACCAACTCCAGTCCTTCACCGACTAGTTTGAAAGCCTCGACTTTAACAGTTAGTTGATAGAAGCTCAGCATCGCAACATCCACATCATACTGATACTTGATGTTTAAGTTTGATTCTTAGAGGGGAAAGTGAGCAAGTCTTCCTACACATCTTCTAAAAAAACAACAAAAATGTTATACACTGTAATATTTATTAATAAAAGCTCCAACAAAGAAAATTAAGTAAAACTCAAATATAAATTAATTACACATAGTGGAATAAATTTTATTATATTTCTGATCATTTTGATTATTGTGGTTACAGAGGCCAAAATCCTGTGCCTCAGAAATGATCAGATTATTGCATAAGATCAATAAAGATCTATATCTCATACAGAAATTTGAGGCTTCGTTTCTTCAAACTCAGTTCTTGGTTGGGGCTCCTTTTGTATGAATTACTGCATCAGTGCGGTGTGACACGGAGCTGATCAGCCTGGGGCTCTGATGAGGTGGAATGACTTTGATAGTGACCTCTTGGTTCATCTTCCTCTTAACAGCTCATAGAGAACCTCTATGAGGTTCGGCTGAGGAAGGGCTGCTGAACCTCATCAGAGGCACTATGGTTCATTTGAGTACCATAGGCAGAGTGGCCAAATACCAGGTCCTTATGAAAAATGAAATCATCATGCAGTTTGTTAGCAGACTGATGCATGACGTGCCCTGGCAGATGGAGAGGGTTTTTGGTTTTACTTTTTGCATTTTGGAAGTTATTTTATATAACTAGCTTTGGTAGTTATTTTTAATATTCTCTGCCCTCACAGCTGGATTGCTTGAAATTAATAGACTCGAGGGATTTTTACCTTATTTTCTCACAAGCTTAAAAAGGTACAAGACGTCTCTTGTCTCCACAAAGGACTATGACAAACTACTGCAGAAATGAGCAGTGATGGAAATGAAGATTTATTGACTCGGAGAGGGAAAGTCAACAATGGAGATGGAAACGAGACTTTACTGATGATTCAAAACAATGAAAAGGTCTGATAAGCTGGAACTCTCTCCATGCTAAGCCAATGGACAAATCCCTTTCCCCAATTCATGGAAGACATTTAACGGAGCGAACGTCACACTGAGACGACACAAACTGGCCAGCCTTCTGGAGGACTGCTGCTTCAAAGCCTTCACCCAGGGAAAAGCAGCAGCAACACAGTCAAAACAAGCAGCAGCAGCATTCCATCTGGGAACACAATGTATCCAATATTTTACTTTTACGCAACTTAATCTTCATTTTTAGAGATACAGGATTTTGGGTTTTCATTATCTGTAAGTCATAATCATAAAATTACAAGAAATAAAGGCTTAAAATGTTTCACTAACAGATCGATAAAAGGAGTTTCACTTTATGAAAATAGTGACGAAAAGGTTAAATGTTTCACAATATTCTAATTTTTGGAATCCAAAATTACTGTTTCTTTTTTTTTGGTGTATTGCAGCAGGATTTAACCCATTTCTTGTTTCAGTAAATTCCCTCTTAATGCTACTGCTGTAAGAACACCAACATGATAAAAAAAAAAAAAAGAAAGAAGCACTTACCCCGAAGAATCTGATACAGAAAAACTTTGGCATGATCTGAGCTCAGAGGCTGTGGTGATACAATGATCTTATGGAGGTCACTTTGCATAAGTTCAGTCACAACATAGCTGAACGTTGGGAGATTAAGGTTGAAAACTAAAATATTAATGAACACTAGGTCAACAAAGCTGTTATACTTCAGATGTAGTTTGGTGTTCAGAAAGGTGTGGTTGAACTGCAGAGTCAGCAGCCTCCTGGTCTCCAAAGCCCCAATACTGATGACTCTTTTATGCAGAAGAAAACTGAGCCACTTTGCTACATCTGACTTTTTAATTTTTCAACATGAATTTGTAAAAATACAACTTTGTCCATCTCAAATATTTCCAAGGCTTTTTGGCTTATTTTGAATCCAACGTACAGGGTTTTAATTTCTGCAGTCAAGCACAAGCCAATCTATTATAGCAAATAGCTAACTGCCCACATCTCTATCTTGCAATAGAGAAGGAGAGAAAGCAATAATTTAAGCAGGTAAACACAATTTAAAAAAACAATCTATAGAGATTTATCAGTTAACAACTGATAGCCAAACATGTCTTGTAACTGTTGTATGTAGATAACATTTTATGAAAGGTTAGATACTGCAACTATACTTTGTTTCTTTTGCCATGGCATATGTGCTTTTCAAATAATATTTAAACTTTGCCCAGAATAGAGAGAAGAGCCAGTAACCCCATCCGCTGGAGCCAGCGGATGGGGTTACTGTAGAACCTGCTGAGAGGAACACTGTAGAACCTCACACTGCAGGTTGGTGGTGCCAAGGATTTCTGAAAGTATAATGGACAGCTGATCTTTTGGTTTGCAGGCTCCTCTCCTGTGCTACCAGACCCCAGTTTTAGTTTGTGAAGCAGACACCCTGTCTACTTTAATTGTAGACTTAAAATGTCCTTTTTGTTGAAGATTATAGTTAAAATGACAAAAGTTTCCCGTTCTATCTCTGTAGTTATGTTGTCAGTGCTTGGGGAATGCATACATTTGTCATAATACAAATATGAAACAAAGGGTTGTGGCAAGTACATGGTAGTATCTGGTATATACTACCATGTATAAAGTATACCATGTATACCAAGTATATGGTAATTTTGCTGAAAAGCATTCACAGTGTGCATAGAATGCCTATAAAAAGTATTCAACCCCTGAATGTTTTGCCCTTGATAATCAACAAAATTTGGGCATTTTAACAAAGACGGTGAATTTGGCAAATCTTCCAATTGTCCTTTAGTCCAGTTCAGTAGGAGACCAGCAGCAAGTCTTTAAAATTAGACCTAAAACCGACTCTTCAAAAAGGCGCTAAAGTCACTATTTGGTGGCGAATACCTAAAGGATTTAATTTAGGCTTATGAAGAAGTCGTATGTAGTTGTCAAGGGTTAGTGGATAATCTTCAGATTCTTCTGTGGGCAGGGATAAAATGATATCAAACTACCACGCCAATATGTTTAGCAATGAAGAACACTGTTCTTGTTTTTATGATCCCAAAACAAAACAAGAACAATGCAGATCGGATGAGCCACACAGCCATATCTAGAGATATAGGTGCTGAAATCATCTAGGGATGCACTGGACTCAAACTAAAATATAATTCTGTTGGCCTTTTCAGAGGTTAACAAAGGTCATTTATATCCAGTTTGGCATAAATTACATGAGGTATATGTGATTTAGAGCCAACAGCAAGCAAATGGCAAGGAATTGGAATTTGCCATAGTGCTACACCCACACAATCCAGACCAGAAACGCAGAGCCGAACCAGATCAGCTAATGGAAAATTTATCTGGTTGAGGCGGACTGGGACCACACCAGTTAAAGGCGCTCTAGTGGAAAAGCGCCTCATCCAGAGGCACTTTTCTGGATCCTCGGCTATTGAGAAACACACTAGAGGTGTGGAGTCTGTTGTGGTTCTAAATTTCACCCAATGACTAACATTTACTCATGATGTATGTAACGCGCCAGTTTGATGCATTACATACGTCAAACTGTAATGAAGTTACAGTTCCATGAAGTTTGCCAGAAAGTTTCTGCACTGTAAACAACCATCTCCTGGAGTTCAGTTACACGGTTCCAAATACACAATAAATATTTATTTATTTAGAAACTTTGTTTCATTGCAGTCATTTGCTAAAACCAAAACAGTTCATATTATTTCTCATGAATTCACTCAGCATCCTATCTTGACAGGAAAAAAAAGTAGAAATTTTTGCAAATTAATTAAAAAAGAAAGTTTTTCTTTATGACTTATATGGGATATTAGAATTTAATATAATACTTCAGTTGTAATTGTTATTTTATAGAGATGTATTTAATATCTGGTCCAAAACAGAGTATATTTGGAAATATTTAATAGAAGGGACTATATATGATGCTTTAGAAGTAGAAAAAGAAGAGTTTAACTAGAAGAAAAGATGGCGGGCTTCTTCTGAGTTCCAACACCCCGTCGTATATCATAACTTATCTATGATTCATTCATCCTTTTTTATTAACTGAAATTCATTTGAATACGTCTGGCTCCTTCTGGTCTCTGGAATAGTGAGAAATACAACAGAGACTTTGTGTGGCGAATGGAGGCGGAGGTGCTTCTACTAAATAAACGGGGGTGCATATTTACATAAAAACAGAAAAAGTTGTGTCATTTATGCAGTCACTTATTTTATACATTTTTATGTAATGGACAGTATTTTGTACAAATCAGTTTTCACTTTAACATTAAAGGGGTTTTTTTGTCAAATATTTCTCTCGAGCCAAATCTTGTTCTTATTGTTGATTGGTAAAAACAACTAAATGGTAAAGCAGCTAAAGGGGGTGAATACTTTTTATAGGCACTGTGTTTAGCATTTTGCTACAAATGAGAAGGAGAAGAAAAAGTGGAGCTACTTGAACAATATTAGTCTAAATCTGTAGAACGTTATTGGCACATCACACACACAAACACTAGCTGCGTGTCCATTAACCATAAAATTGCACAAATTGAAATTAGGAGGATACATTTTCTTAATGAAAACCTGACCAATTTTGAAATAACCAAAGTGGTCATCCTAGAGCGAAAAAGTTTTTGCTCTAAAATGATGTGGGTTTTTTTTTTTTGTGGATGTATCAAACTGGATGTATTGCGCAAAACTGCAATGGAGACACTTTTTATTCACGAGATCAACAGCCGGATGTCACTACTGGCAAAAACAAAGAAGACGTCAGGAAGTGGTACAAAGATGTTGGCTTGTTTTTGGGGGGTTTTCGGACAACGTGCAGCTGGTTCCACCAGAGCTCTCACAACATCACACACACATAAAAAGTTGTCTGTCATTTAAGTGAGTCCATAGCTCTTCTGTAAAATTGACGTTTCCCACATTGACACACACGCAGCCTTTCTCAAGTACAAGGCAACTGTCGTTCCAACGCCTGATTATGACGCCGACATCTCTTCTGATGGCCAACAGATGAGCCCTACCATAATGGCTGAATTCTGAATAGTTTATGTCACCGTTTACATCTGTCGCCGCCATGATTTTTTATTTTATTTCTTATTTAATAGAAATACGACATTTGCAAAATTGTGGGGGTTTTTTCCCCAACCTTAGTAGAACATAGACAAAGATTTGCACACATTTGTAATGGAAACGCTGAAATATCCTCACACAGAAATAGGCCATCCAGTGTGCTGAACTGTGTTATCGATCTTTAAGTGAATCAAAAGCGTAAAGGATACATTTCTTCAAAGTAGTCGATGTGTGGAGGCTGCAGTATGTCCAAAGCAGAAAGTACCTGAGGACACAATGTTTACGTCAAGGTTACGAATAAATGTTTTTTTTGTTTCTTCCAGTGGTTGTCTGGAATCACCTGAAAATGTCTGGCTGTAACATTTAAGACAAATGTGCACTTACATTTTCATGTTTGAAGAAACACAACATCTTCAGTTCCCGAAAGACCCTTTTGCAAGAAACAAGATTCTGGAAGACATTGGGCATCTTTTTGAGAGCCACTCGCTTTCCATCTCTGGGATCCGTCACCGACCTTGAAACAGAGGATATACAACATTAGACAGACGGTCATGTTGCCTGCATTGCAAAAAAAAAAAAAAGAAAAAAGAAAAAAGTTTGTACAGCTGCTTCAAGTTGTGCCTCAGAGCCTGTCAGCCTGGCGCACATTTATGTGTCTCGACAGTCATATAGTTTTCATAAGACAGCCAAAATATTTGTTCTTAAAGGCTGATTTTTTTTCTAGAAAGTTGTTTATTATTTCACATTCAATATGAATGACATATTTCAGATATTATCTCATGTTTTGTTTTTACTGAGGCTCAGTAAAAACATCGTGCGCGTCTACCGCAGCCTATCAGCGTTGGACCAGGCCTCGTCATAGCCAATCATCAAGCTAGCCTCCGTTTATCAGTGCCTCCATCCGCTCACCAGCCGAGCTCCAGCCACCTCCACCCCTGCTCCACCCTCATCCTCCCGGCTCCTTCAAGCCTCCACCACCAGTGTGCTGCCCCCCGGGCAGGAAAACGTCTCAAATCCTCATCGCCAGCTGATCATCCAAGCTTATTGCAAGTCACAGCGCCCACGTTTTCTGCCGGGTCCGAGCCTCAAAACTTTAAATCATTCATGTGAATAAAACATTTTAACTCCAGGTTAAGTTTTAAGTTTATTCTTTTTGACAGTCGTCGCACTACTTATTGGTTTGGGAAGGCCAATTAAAGACTCCATTTCATAATGGCTTTGCACAGTGGCGCAGTTGGTAGAGCTGTTGTCTTGCAGCAAGAAGGTCCTGGGTTCGATTCCCGGCCCGGGATCTTTCTGCATGGAGTTTGCATGTTCTCCCTGTGCATGGTGGGTTCTCTCCAGGTACTCTGGCTTCCTCCCACAGTCCAAAACCATGACTGTTCGGTTCATTGGTCTAAATTCTGCCTAGAGTGTGTGTGTGTGTGTGTGTGTGTGTGTGTGTGTGCGTGTGCATGGTTGCTTGTCTGTCTCTGTGTTGCCCTGCGACAGACTGGCGACCTGTCCGGGTGACCTCAGCACCAGCACCCCTCCTGACCCCATTAGGGACAAAGGTGTACAGAACATGGATGGATGGATGGATGGATATGCTTCACTGTTTTGTTAGGTTCTGGGTTTTTGGAACAGGTGTCATTATGTTTGGTTTTGTTACATAATATTCAGGGAAGTACAGCTCTTTCATTTTCCTCTGGCTGCTGATCTGGCAAAAGCTTCTACTTTCACCTTGAGACGTTGGATGCTACAGTATGCAACCAGTAGCCAAAGGTTTACAGTTTTGTTTTTTTTCAGATCACTTCTTAATGGCGGAGAAATCTAATCTCTTTGAAATTTCTGCTTTAATTAAAGGTCATAAATATTAATTCTGTACTTTAAGAATTCCTCAAAACAGAATTTTAAATATCTTTAAAAAAAACAACAACAACATGATAGTAAGCAAACTTAAGAATAACAGAAAAATTCCAAAAAGAAATTTTAGGTCTTAGTTTTAGTATGCGTGTCATTCTAAACTACGAAGAGGAAAAAGAGAGGTAGCTGAAAAGGGAAGATGTGAAGAAGTTAAGCAAACTTAAGAGTGTTGTACTTACCAGACGACTCCAAACGCACCGTAGCCGATGGGCCGATCAGGCTCTATGTCCAGCTGCTGCTGAAGGTGATGCGTGTTTTGCTGCTGCTGCTGATGGTGGTGGTGGTGGTGAGACTTGACAGCAGCGGCTTGAACCTGGGCTGGAGCTGCAGCTGAAGCAGGTCCTGGAGCCTGTCCAGGCGCAGGAGAGGGGAAGTAGGGCTGCTGCTGGCCAGGATTGAGCATCACTGCTGCAGCCGCAGCAGTGGCTGTGTGCTGCTGCACCGTGCGCACCGCTGCAGCAGAACCCGGGTGCTGCAAGTGATGCTGTCCTGCTTGGTGGTGGTGGTGGTGATGGTGCATGTGGGGAGGCGGGAGGTGCTGCAGCTGGTGATGGTGATGGGCAGCCACTGCTGAGGAGCCACCGTTGTAAGCAGTCATCATTTTTGGAACGTTTGTGGCAGTTGTGCTGCAAAGAGCCATTCAGCAGCAAAAAAAAAACCAAAAAAAAAACAGTCTACCGGGTCAGAAAGTGGTGATGAAGGCTACCAGACTGGACCCTTACACTGAAAACTCAGTAAAACAGAATCTGGCTTCAAAAGATCAACATCAGTTACTTTAAATCTTCACACAAAACGTAAATAAAACAGTTTGCCATAATGTTTATCATAATGCAACTTTAAAAAAAAAAAAAAGCAGCAGCTAACAAACTTCAGCCCCAGTTTTCTCACTTGTGTTTCAGTGATCTGAAACTAAAGATAATTTTGCTCAAATTTAAAGCAATGTCAAGTGTTTTTAAAAAAAAAATGTAAAAAATAAAAACTTGACACAACCACACCAAAAATAATTAGTGGAAATAATCCTGAGCCTCCCTGAATAAATAAAGTTGTTGGATTTTGATGTCTCCCATTGTGTTGATTCCGCCGCGCTGTGATCTGGAGCCCGTCACATGGGAACAACAACATCCATCTAAAACAAGTGCCAAAGTTTTTTACAGGCTTCGAACCAGCGCCGCAAATCCTCCCATAAAGGGGGGTCCACGCAGCCGGGAAACTGCATCTGTTATTCCAAATGGACTCCTCTTCCTATTTTTGCGCGCAGAGCGAGGTAGCTATTCCGTAAACAGAGGTAATCTCCGAGCCGTGATTAACGGCGCAGATCCGGCGCAGAGGGGGTGTATCCCGGCTAAGGCGATAATACAACAGCAGACGCAAGCAGACAGACAGGCCCGAGCCGCCGCCATCCACTCACATGGAAGTGTTTGTTTAGAGAGAAACCCCCATCACCCCGACCAGAGGGGCTGTGACCACTGCTCAAAACATCAGAGCCCGAGCCCTCATAGTTCCTTCTAGATGACTTGATTTGCCGACGAAATCTTTGTTTTCGGCCTGTTTCGCTCTGTCCTCTAAACAAGTACGAGTCCAGAGAGACGCGAGAACAATGTGACAAAAAGTTCTTCTTTAACGCAAGATAAATAAATTTGCGTGCCGCCCGTGTGAAGACGAGAGTTTCTTAACCTGACAGCTCGGAGCTAGCTACCAGAGTGGGCAGCTTCATCTCCACACCGAAGTCCTCCTCCTCCTGTCGGTGTCAGGAAGGTTCACCGCGGCGGGCCGGGGGCCGGGGAGCCGGGCTGCGGGTCCTCTACACTTCAGCACGATGACGCTCCGCTGACATGATCCAACCGATCACAAGGTAAACAGGATAAACACTTGATCCAACATGGTGAACATAATCTTACCTACTCGGCGGTGAGATTTTACGGAACAGCTAACCAATCAGCTATGGCACCTCAATGACGTAGGTATATTCCGCTTGACTGTCAGTAGAGTCAGCCAATGGCGCTGGCTCGCAGGGTGACGGGGGCGGACCGCTGCTCTGCGGGGCCAATCAAATGACGGTATTTAACAGCAAAAAGATGTGCATATGTTCAAAACGTCCTCAAGTTAAAAAGCTCTCAATCAGTCACTTCAATACTTCTGAAGATCTTTTTTTTTTTTTTGCTTATATTTCAGTACAACACGCATGTTCAATACATTTTCTTATTTTCTTATATAAGAAAATTCTTATATGAAATGAAGTGTTATAACTAATAGATACATTGATTAGAGCATGTCCCACTGCCAACACGAAACAGATTTGTATATAATTGTTAGAGGAGTCAGTTACAAAGATGTCATTTGTTCCAGTTTCTTTATTTGAATCTTTGAACTTTGCCGAACACAACAATCTTACTAAAGTCGTGACTTTCACAATTATGTTCACACAAGCTAGTGTGTTTTAGAGGCGTATTATTATGCAAGGGTGTGTTATTCAAAGCAGAATAAAGCTGTGCATTTATCAATCAAGGGTTTGTACTGATCAGGTCATGTGTTTGATGACCTTAAAAATAAACTGGATTTCGCTCATTGGTATTTTGTGTTTAGATCATTCAGTTCAATTCAGTTTATTTACATAGTGCCAGTTCACTAAAAAGGTCTTTTCAAGGCACTTTACAAAAATAATGCAACAAGATTCATCGTACATGAATCCTACTCAGAGAAGTTTTAGCAACATTTTCTAAACTAAATCCAAAAACTGGATGTTACTGAAACTATCTGTCTCATTCTACTTTGAGAAATAAACCCTGGTGCATATTCTCAAAGACTTTCAGTCCCCTCAGACAGTGCAGCATATAATGTGATCAGTAACAGTGGGACAGAGCTGATCAGGCTCCTTTCTGTTCCTTCCCTTCCTGCCATTCTCCCTGACACACACTAAGATGCAGCATCCAAGCAGTAGCTGTTACAGAATATCATTTAAAATTAAAATGTACTTTTTTTATATGTGGTTTGACTGCTGTATTTTTTTAGACATACTTAGCACAAAGTTTATGCCATCCAGCTGTGAGGATGGAAGAATCATGACATCAGGGGAAGGCAGCAGGTTGGTCTTATGCAGAATGGAAAACCAACTTAATCCAAATGATTCATTTTAAAATATAGTTTCACTTAAAAGTGTTCTATAATCTAATTACGTTTTGTCTTTGCAGCCACTGATTTTAAAACCCAATTTAATGGTCAGGAGAGAAAATGCTATGAAAATGATGGTACACATGTGGCCGTAGATTCAAATCATTTCCAGCTTTTGGGAGGCTGCTCTAGGTGTGAAAAGTTTTTATTGTACTGTTGTAACTATGTGGTCAGTGTTTATTTTGCTTTCTGCTAGTTTAACAAGAATACAAACTCATAAGACTGGTTCAGTTGCATGGTTCTCTTTATTTTATTGCAAAAATAGATACTCCATTAGTTAGAATTGCATCGGTTTAGAAGAGTCTTTTAGCAACATAACACTTCGTTGTGTTGAAAATCGGAAGATTCTCGTCCCTCAAATTATTTCCAGCAACTTGACTTAGTGTTTCTGACTGTAATCCACATCTACAGCACCAAATACCACCTACATGATTGTTTCTTTAAACTCCATAGAAGGTCTGCTGGAGTTCAGAGTTTGTATGAAATGCTTGCTTTTTAACAATTACTGATGTTAAGTGCAGCAGTCTGACATCAGCTAAGGCATCGTAATAAAACTACACAATTGTAATAATTGATTTACAAAATGTAGATTTAGTTTTATATGTTAAGCTGAAAATGTGAAGTGTAAAAACTGGATTTCATCAATCCGGACTGGTAAGAAATTAGTTGGGCCTACCAACATTCAAACAACCAGAGTGGGATCATTCATTAAATGCATTTTCAGTATCTCAAAGGCACAATCTATAGTCATTCTTAGACATCATCTGTGTAGACAGACATTATCTGTGTACAGACATTCTTTGGTATAAAAGCGTGTTGAGTTATATTCCAGGACATAAAGACAATTCAATATCTAAACGACGGATTTCAGTCAATGTTGACCTTATTCATCTTTAAAGGCACGACATGTTCTTCTTTTAGCTGCTTAAATCCTGGACAGGGATTCTTTGGACGCTTTCGTTAAGACAAATGGTGGAAATGTTCTCTCATCATGGAGGGAGTCCTTGGTTTTATCCATTGTAATATTGCTGAAGAAACAATGATGTTCATTCCATAGCACCAGGCCTGGTTGCCACATAGACGAACACAACGATGAGTAGAACCACCACAGTGACTGTAGGCACCACCACTGTGGCCACCTGCTGTCGGGCTTCCTGCATGGCCTGTTTCCGCTCCTTCTTGTCCTTCGATGTCTCTTTCTTAGGTTTGCCTTTAAGCTGCCTCATGATGTCCCAACGACCCTCTTGTCTTCACTGTTCTCACACCTGACAACAACAAACTTATGATAACATCACAGAGACATAACCATCAGCTTCACATAAATATTTTTCCAAGATTAACTTGCTGATGGATGACTGTTTAATCCATGCTAATATATCACGTTAGGCTTGTAAGCAAGAATAGCTACTAACTTTGTTGCTGCCGGTGTTCAGAGGTGGGTAGTACTGGTTAAATGTACTTGAAAAGGTTTTTTGGTAAAAAATAAAAATAAAAAAGTTTTTTCCCCAAAAGAAAACTTTTTGGAGGGCAAAAGGTGCAGTTTATACTGAAGGTGTAGTTTATACTGAAGGTGTAGTTTATACGGAAGTACTGAAGGTGTAGAAAAGGCACAGAAAAGGTAGCATTACTGCACTGTAATTTTTACTTTTACTTGTTTAGTTTGTATAGAAATAGACTTCAGAGATCAGAAACATTAGATTCTTAGATTTCTGCAAAGTTCTGAGCACAATTACTCAGTGGGTACATGTTACTATTTACATCATTATTGGTTTTTTTTTATTAATAAACATGGTTATTTTCATTTGAAAGGTTACATGAATGTATTTATATTAAAAACATGTTTATAGTTAAGCCCCTACCTTTTCTTTTGAAAGCTTTACCTTTAAGCTCAATTGCATTGTGACACACAATCAAACGTCAACGTTAGTCTCATTTAGTCTTTGCCTTTTGATAACTTTTAAGCTCCTCCAGTTCTGGCAGTCATATGTTCTTGTTGTGGCAAGTTAAACTTAGCTCAATCTTCTAAATGTGGCTCAGAGATTTTTTAAACTCTGAGCAAAATCCAAAGTTTGCTCAGGATTTACTATCATTTGTATTTACTGGGGTTTTCTTTGATGCTAAGATAAATTTCAACACAATTGAAGCTTAGCTTAATATCAGACAGAGATAATTATCATTATTATTATTAATACTCCTGACATGAAACATTTACGCGTGACAAAAGAAACGCTTAAGAAATCTGAAAAGCGCAGCTGCTTTGTAACATCCCAGTATGTGGCTATTGGTTTTGTACTCTGGCTTATTTCCACAGAACTGTTGCCAAACTGAAGGAGGAAAACTTTAAGAAATGTGAACGTTTGTTAAATTGTACAGAATGTAAGTTGTCCTTTAATCTGTTGATAACATAATATAAAACAGAAACGGAATTATAAGCTGATAGTATGGAGGTTAACAATAACGAACCAGCGTCGTCAGAAATGATAGTTACACACTAACCTTAACAAATGTGGTCTTCAACACTCCTGGTTGTTCTGACGGCTCGGCAGGTTTGACGCGAATGTGTTTTCTAAATGCAAATACTCCCACTGACACAAGGTAACAGACAGAGGAAGTAATGCCTGTACTAAAACGATGAATGGTTTTATTTCATGTTATTTAATTATTTCTTTTTCTTTCTTCTTCTTTTTCTTCGTCGTTTTCCTCTTCTTCTTCTTCTTCTTCTTGGATTTACTGGCGGTTGGCAACAAACTTTTAGTAGCATTACCGCCACTTGCTGGTATGGAGTGTGGTTCGTGATGATCCATCTATTTTTACACACACATATATTGTATATAAATTCTACAACAACAAAAAAAAGAAATAAAAAGAAATAAATACATTCTACCTATACATATAAATATATATATACATGTACACACACACACACACACACACGCACAAATAACTTTGTATTCTACCCATCTATATCATACACATGTTCACAAACACACCTACTATAATCAAATTCTATGAAATAGTTTTGTTGTTGTTTTTTTTTAAATCGAATAACTATTTGGATATGTTTACTCCCCAAATTCTTCCTCAAAATATCTAGTAAATTAACATTTTCCTTAATACATTCAAACTCTCTCCTCATATGTCTTCTCTCTCTTTTATATTTATGACATTCTAATATAACATGTTCTATTGTTTCATATTTTCCACAGTAATCACATTTGCCAGTATGCTTTTGAATTTTAAAAGTGTATAATTAAGTCCTGTCTCCCCAAATCTTAACCTTGTTATCACTCCTTCCTCTTTTCTATTTTGTCTTCCATTTCTTCTTTCTCCTACTATCTACTGAATTTTATAAAACCGTCTTCCTGTTTTTTCTTCATCCCACCTTTGCTGCCATTTTTCCATTAGTTTTTATTTAACAATACTTAATAATAACAATATTTAACAACATACTCTTTCCTTCAACTTTACTTGTTTTAACTGTAAAACTAATATTATTCTTAATTGCCCTCTTTGCCATTTTATCTGTCCTCTCGTTTCCTTCAACTCCAATATGTGCTGGAACCCACACAAATATAACTATTAAACCCATATTTTGTATTCTCAATAATGTATGAAATAGTTCTAATAAAATGTTCATCCTACTATCTGATTGACTATATTTTAAACTTAATAATGCAAAGCTTGAATTTGAACAAATGACTGTTTTTAATGGTTTTATGTCTTCTACCCATTGTAAAGCTAATAATACTGCCAACATTTCTCCTGTGTAAACTGATAATACGTCTGTGATTCGTTTTCCTATTTTTATATTGAATTCTGGTACTACAAAAGCTATTTCTATTTTCCCAGTTATTTTTGATGCATCTGTATAAATGTGAATATATTGATAATAATTGTTTAAATGTAACTGTATTGAATAACTATCTACGCTGTTAGATTTATCTTGGTTCTTTTCCATTATTGACATATCTACTGTTGCTTCTGGAATCCATGGTGGTATAATTGATATTGGTGTTTGACTAATTTCTAAATCAATCATTTTAAATTCTTTTATTTTCTTTTCACTTGTCCATCCAAAACTCCTCGTTTCTTTCTTTTCTTTTTCCCAACATGGATTTAAAATTTCCCAAGTTGGATGATCAAAGTTATTGGCTTGTAAATTTAACCAATAATTTATTTCTAGTTTTGTTCTTAAGTCTAACAGCATTTCTGCTATTTCTACTTCTAATGCTGCTGTTGGTGTGGCTTTAAATGTTCCGGTACATAATCTTAATGCCTGATGTTGGATATTGTCTAATTTAACCAGATGTGTTTTAGCTGCTGAACCGTAAACTATACAACCAAAGTCTATGTTAGATCTTATCATTCCAGTGTAAATCTGTTTTACTGATTGTCTATCTGCTCTCCAGTCACTGCCAGCCAAGCATCTCAAAATATTTAAGATTTTCTTACATTTATCAGCAACATTTTGAATATGTATATTCCATTTTAGTTTTTCATCAAACCATAGTCCTAAAAAGTTTATACATTTTACTTGCTCAAATTCTAGGTTATATAAATTTCATTTTATTTTATTGTTTATTCTTTTCTGATTAAATATCATTACTTTTGTTTTTTCAACTGAAAACTTAAATCCCCATTGCAACGCCCATTTCTCTATTTCAATAATAACCTCTTGTAATTTCTTTACAAGGAAATCTACATTTTTCCCTCTTTTCCAAACAGCTCCATCATCTGCAAAAAGTGAACATTCCATTTCTTTTTCCAAAATATTTAAATACATCATTTATCATAATTGAGAACAGTAACGGACTTATAATACTCCCTCGTGGAGTTCCATTTTCTACTATATATTTTCCTGAGATCACTTCAGCAATTCTAACTTGTATTTTTCAATTTGTTAAAAAGTCTTTAATCCATTTGAATATTTTTCCTTTAATGCCCAACGTGTATAATTTAATTAATAATCCCTCAACCCACATCATATCATATCATATCATATCATATCATATGCTTTTTCTATATAAAAAAATACTGCCACCACATTATTTATTATTATTTATTTACTTGTGCTCTGTCTATATACATAGCGTTGGATTTCGTCGTTTTCTTCTTCTTCTTTTTCTTTTTCTGTTCCTTCTTTTTCTTCTTGCTTTTTATTGGCGGTTGGCAAAAAACGTGAAGTAGCATTACTGCCACCTACTGGTATGGAGGATAATCTATCTATCTATCTATCTATCTATCTATCTATCTATCTATCTATCTATCTATCTATCTATCTACATATGGTCAACTTTTATGAAACAATTCAGTTTTATTTAAAAATCGAATAATAACTTGTATATGCTTACTACTAAATTCTTCTTCAATACTAAACTAACCTTTTCCTTAATATTTTCAAGCTCTGCTCACATATCTTCTCTCTTTTTCATAGTTATGACATTCTAGCATAGCATGCTCTATTGTTTCATATTTTTCACAGTGATCACATTTACAAATTAAATCCCACATGTCCAAATCTCACTCTTGCCATCACGTTTTCCTCCTTTCTATTTCATCTTCCAATTCTTCTTTCTCCTACTATCTTTTGAATCTTGTAAAATCTTCTTGTTTTTTCTTCATTCTTTTCTCGGTTTTTGTTTAACAATACTCTTTCCCCTCAGATTTACTTGTTTTTACTACGAAACTAATAAGATTTTGAATAGCCCTCTTTGCCATTTTATCTGCAATCTCATTCCCTTCAACCCCAACATGTGTTTGTATCCACAAGAATCTTTCTGTTAAACCCATTTTTGCATTCTAAATAATGTATGTAATATTTCTAATAAGATGTCTGTCCTATTATCTGATTGATTATATTTTAAACCTAATGCAGAGTTTGAATCTGAACAAATTATTGCTTTTAATGGTTTTATGTCTTCTATCTATTGTAAAGCTAATAATAATAATATTGCCAATATCTCTCCTATATATACTGATAATCCATCTGTGATTCGTTTCCCTACTTTTAAATTAAATTCTGCTACTGTTTTTTCAATCGTTTTTGATGCATCTATATAGATGTGAATATATTGACGATAATAGTTTACATGTAGTTGCACTGAACATAGAACTATAGTAATATAGTTTGACTCATTTCTAAACAATTAATTTGAAAATCTTTCATTTTCTTTTTAATCTTTGAAGATGATAATTAAAAGAAGGATTCTTAAAACCAAGAAAAATGAACAACCTGACCATCCTCTTTGAGTCTTGGGTAAACAAAGTGTATTCAGTCAGAGGCGTCTTCAGGTTTGCTGTAACACAGACTGCTACAAGAGATATTTACTGCCAACAGCCATCATTATATACAATAACTCTGAAGAATCTGAGTTACTGAGTTACAACAACATTTAATTTCCCTTTGGGGTCAGTAAAGTATTTTTGAATTGAATTATTCATCCAAAACTTCTCATTTCTTTATTTTATTTTTCCCTGCATGGATTTAAAATTCCCCATGTTGGACGACCCAGCTTATTGATTTATACATTTAACCAATAACTCATTTAATTTTGTCCTTCTCAAATCTAAAGGCATTCCTCCCATTTCTACTCTTTTGTAAACTCTACATTTGACAAATTGTTTCTTCGTCACTCTGCGACAAATCATTGTATTTAAGTTTTATATTTCCTCTTTTCTTTTCTCTTTACTAATATTTGAACCATGAATTTTACTGAATGTTCTTGCTAATATTTCAACTTTCTCATCATCTTTTATTATATTTGTGTTACCTATTTTTATATATAAATCCTTTTTTTATACCATTCATTCTTTTAATTATTTTTCCTTTTTTTAATTATTATTTTTGTTTCTATCCCTACTGTACGACAAACATTGGTCAAATAATTCCTTCTGAATTTTTTGTTACATTTTTTTTCTATAAAGTCACAGCCATTCATAATCATTTTTTGAGTCACAGTTGAATGTGTAATTACGTCTTTAATTAGCCGAATTGCAGGAGGAATTTCCATTAAGACTGTTACATTTAATTAAATGCGTATTTGTTTTTTGACAAATAATAAAACAATTTAAAAAATGGCCATCATGAAAATTTTACTATAGTTACAGAGCAAACTGTGTCTGTCACTAAATAAATAAATAAATGAGTTCTGGTTCTTTGAGTACACACTTCATTGCGGGCTGCTAAACAGTAACTTTTTATTGATATATTCGACTGTTAAAATGTGTTTTGTTATCACTTGTTGAGAATAACGTCAACAAGTCTTATTCCAGACAAAAAGTAGTCCATATCATTCAATAATAATAATAATAATAATAATAATAATAATAATAATAATAATAATAATAATAATAATAATAATAATAAACCAGACAAAGGGTTATATGTTATTTAGAATTTTTGTCCCATATCCCTTTTCCAAAATACATCATTTTTAAAATTAAGTATAATTTCAGTGGAAAATGCGGTCTCGCTTGACGCGAGAGTACATAATCGAGTATCGCGCGATTTGAACAGCTGTTTGCACTGTTTTTACAGATTGAGGCAGATCGGTTAAACACGTGGGGAGGAGATCAGTAAAGCGATTGAAAACATTCAAACTGCATTGTTCCTAGCGTGGCAGCATTGGGGACCTTAAAATACTGTAAGTACAGGAGACAGGTACAGTTTTGGACGGATCTTTGTACCTTCTGTGCATTTGACATTGTTATTGCTTTGAAAGCAGAGAATGCTAACATAAAAAAATGTCCTCTGATATTCCCTGGGAGTCCTGCAAGCTACCCAAAGTAAACTCTGTAGTGGAATAAGAGCAATGATATTATGTCATTGAACAACCAACTTCCACGTTTCCCTTGGTTGTCAGCAGTTCGCTTTAGCTGCGTCCCTGTTACGAAAGTTAAACAACCGGACATTGTGATGGTCACTTCAGGCATCACTTCAGGCATATCTTAGTAATATTCGCGGTGGCTCCATCTGACGACGTACTAATTGTCAGAGTCAGCCGCTGGACGCCGTCTGCTATCGCGCTAGTTAGCTAGAAGCTAACTGGCGGCTATGAGGCCTGTTCGGGACAGTCGCTAACCCGCGTGCAGCACACACGTGCCCTTTGCTTAGCTCAACTTGTGGGATGTGTCGTCTGGTTGTACGGTGGGAAGGTCAAATCGTACAGGCTAATTTTGAATGAATAAGAATTGCTTGTTCCCTTAACGGACACGGTGCGGTGCTACTCATTGCAGGGTGACTGTACCAGAGCAGGACAGTGGCCTCCAAATGGGCTACTTTGTCCTGCCTCTATGAACAGGATCTCCTTCTACAGTAAGGGCTTACGCTGGTGGAATATTTAAAAGCCCACTAGCAATCAGGCATCCACCAGTCGAGACTAAACCACGTCTTCCTTAAATTAATTAAGTTATTTAAGCTGTGTTTTATTGCGGTTGTATCAGAGTGGATGATAACACACGGTTCTGGGGGGGTCGGACCCTCTGTGTTGTACTAGTTTTGGTGCCCTTCACACGTATTTATTTTACACCTGCAAATTGTAATCAGTGTGCAATAAAGTCCGGAAAAGGATGAAATTTGATTTTACAATTTTCAGGTATGGAAAAAGCCATTAAAACTGTAAAGTATTTGTATTTCCAGACTATTCTTTCCTCTCTTTGTGACCTCTCTGCCCTTGTAATTTGCTCCTTCCCTTCCTTGTGTATTTGATTTATTTATTTTTTACCTGTAGGTGTCTCCGATCTCTATCTTTTGTTTTCTTTCATTTTTTCCCTCCCATCCCTTTTCTGTCTTCTACTAGTATAATTTATTCCTTTATTGCTTCCATTCTTCTTTCTGAAATTCCCTAACTTTCCTCTTGATGTCATCGTTCTTTTTATTTCTTCTCTGGTCCTTGTTTCCAGTTTCTAGTTTTTGCAGAAGACATATTTGAAGCCTGTCTTCTGTAGAAGTGTTTGCCATTAATTTCCCGTGAACTTTAGTTATTTATATTTTGTTTATGACAAGAGATTTGGAACTCTGAAAAGTTGAGTCTGGAAAAGTATAGAACTTTTAACATGAATTAAATTGTTAATATAACTAGCAATACATCCAGGGGACAGTTATGCAGACACACACTAGTAAATTATTTTATTAACCATAGACATGCTGTCCAGATATGCATCTCCAGAGTGTACCCTGCTTTCTGGTAGAAGTTACAAAAAAAGTCAAAATTAGCTGTGCAAAATAAACGGTGTCATACTGAGATATCAGTATTGAAGCCCTGAATTTGTCAACATTGGCAACTCATCATGAACTGTTAAGATTATTCCCTTCCTTATGTCAAAGCAAATATCCCTTATTTTGGTTTGTTTTGCTGTTGCGTTAAACGTCCTGCTTTTTGATGCCTTTACCCACCACATGAACTCTGAGGGTTTTTTGTTTTTTTTTCTTTCTTTGATTCTTAGTTAAAAAGCAAATAATTTCAAAAACGTTGCTTATACCGGTCAAACGTTTGTGTGTTCATTTCAGGTGTAACGTTTGGTGTCTCGTCGAAATGCCAGTTCGGTTTCGGTCTGTTGTTTCCTACACGATGCCTGGAGTGCTTGTGCTCATTGGCTGGTGGTGGTACACCTCGAGGAAGAAAGAGCGACCCGTCGGACCGAAAAGCCCCGAGGTCCCTTCGACTTCTGTGAGCTTTAAAGACTCTCATCAAGAGTGCAACAACGGTTTGCTATATGAAGAGGAAAGCCCAGCCTTCACAAATCACAGCAACGAGAACACAGAGAATGAAATTATTTCCCCGACGCCTCCCCAAGATCCTGAAGCAATATCTTTACTGGAACAAGCGTGCAATGATGTTCATTTTTGCGGCAGAACGATGCATGAGGAAGCTGACCGACCATCAAATATAATTACACCAACATTTAGAGACAGTGATTTGGTAGAGGAATCAATGAAACCCCTCAAAGGCCCTGAATGTGACTCGACCCCTGACTTTATTGGTGAGTTGGAGAAATGCCCAGCCACAGAGTTGGATCTTCTTCCAGAAGACTTGGTAGAGGAAGTTGCTTTGTTATCCAATGACTCCAAAGACACCAGATTTTCCCCCATGGCAATAAATCTTTCGGATGCGGAGCGGCCAGAGCCAGAGGGTGAAGTTGCAACGCATCACAGCGCTGTAACTTCACAAGAGGAGGCCGTCTGCTTATTCACATCAGCTGAAACACACAGGATGGCGTCGTCAGACGGAGACTCTCTGGAAAATGCCCTTTCAGTACAGGATTTACACAAATGCATCCTGACCAGCACACCTACCATCCTTTCCTCCGAAGTCCAGGGTACATCCACCTCATTAGATACCTCAGTGGACGTGCATTTTAAGGAAAACCCTCAAGAAATGAGCGATCTGGAGCTACTGGCAGCTGGACTCATTACTGAGGTCCTCTCTGCAGCCACACAAGAAGTTCTTGGGACCAGCAGCTGTGAGGTTTCAGCAAACACTAAACCCTCCAACATGAGTGTTACTCTGGCCGGTGGCACTCGATCTTCACTACTTGATCCAATAATGGAAGACTTTCCTGCTGATGTTCCCTCACAGGGAAACCATGAGCATTCAGAGGCTGCAGAGAAGGAAGTCCAAGCAGTGCCAAAAGGTTTCTCAGTGACTCCAGGGTGGGAAAATGTCGAAACCAGGATTCTGAAAACCAAGAGCGCACAGAATGCAGCCTGGCCAACACTACCACACCAAAGGGAAACGCTACTTAATAGATCTGACGATGCTTCAGTGCTGACTGAAGACTCGGCCTACAGCACATACCACTCTGAGGAAGGGAACAGCAGCGAGGACCTGCAGAGCAGCATGCTGGGGAATCCAGCAGGTGTTTTAAAGATTACAGACTCATCAGCAAATGAAACTGTACCGCCTCAGTCTGCAGCTGGGAGCTGCGTAAAGGAAGCTGGAGTAAATTCTGATGCTGTGTGTGGCATAAAGAAAGTTAACGGGGACAACCTGAGGAACGGAGCTCATGGGACATGTGAGTTGGACACAGATCAGTCTGGAGGTGAGACATGATTATTCATACTTATTGTTTTATTTACACATTATTACTTCTGAACATTTTTGTGAAAACTTCTGTTTTCTTAAACATGCATTTTATGTATGAACAGAATCAAATTGATGATAAAAAGGGATCACCAGGTGATTCCAGGTAGTTTTACAAATAGAACACAGCAGCACGTTGTACCATCACAGTGAAGAGACATTGAATACCGTCCAAGACTCTCTGCTTCAAATACATATTGCAATCTGTCATGGCTTGTTTTTAAATGTACATTTTCTCTAGACTCTGAAACCTGCAGAGATGTATTTTTTTAGTAAAGAATTATGGTTATGTTTACAATATGTGAACAGCTACTGTATGTCTAGACCTGAAAACCTGCCTCTTAATACAATGATAATTAAGGTCAAAGTTACTAATTAGGTTTAAAAATCAATGAAATGGACTGACATTACTCTGCGCTGATATATTGTGCATCCCTACTTATTTTCGATGTTAAGGTCTGTGAAAAAGGTGAAAAAACTGCTGGCTGGTCTTGAAACCAAATAATCAAATTAAAAAGATAAGTAAGGTTTCATATTATGCAGTCAATTCCCTTTCAGTAGTCAAATTCTGTCCATATTTATTCCGTTCTTGAAATCATATGTCCTTAACTCCTTTAAGCAAAGCTGATTATATAAGACCTACTGTAGTTACAAAAGTTTATTCCTGGCACTGTGTCATCCTAAATATTGATGGCATTCATAATGATAGGGTTGGTTATGTATGCATCTATATTAGCAAAAGCTCAACATTCCATCCTGCTCTTGATGTTTCTGGAAATATGTCCTTGCCTGAAAAGTGATGGTCGTGTCTGTCTGTCTGTAGGTTCTGATGTGAACAGCATGGATTCTGTGGACAGCGGCTGCACTATGAGTATTTGTGAGAACCAGGGCAACAACTCTACATCATCTACCTCAGAACTCGTCGTCTGGGAGATTGAGGTCCCAAAGGTTAGTCAAAACAACCAGTGATGCCTAAAACACACGACCTCTTCTGTTTTCATTGATGCTGCCTTGATGTGTGTGTGTATGCATGACCTAATTTTTTTGTGCACTAGTGTAGTATTTTTCTCTCTAAATACAGGAATTTATTGATGTCTGCTACTCAAATGCACTTACAAATACAAGTTATTTTTATATTTGGATCAAACTGACCTTATCTGAGCTTTTTAACAATAGGAATATTTAGTTTGAATGTCAAATATACATCAATGAGAACAAGAAACCTTTGTCATAAATAATGAACTCACTTCTAGCAGGTATGTTAGAAACATGAGGAAAGATTTTATAAATGTGTTGGGTGACTGACTCATCTGTTATATGTGGTAAAAGGAACAGGGGCAAGTTACATTTAGGAACATCTTGGTAAATATTTTCACACCAGCCCTGTTTAGTCTGCTTTAATCGAACTCTAGTCTGTTTGCCTAGAAAGTCCAGTTTGTTTGTGAGGCATACTAAACACAACAAACCGTTTCATACAGACGCAGCCCTTGGAATTGGTTGAACTTTTCCCCCTGTACAACACCCCTATGGAGTGTCATTTAACCAATCTAAATGACACTCCATAGGTGGGTCCTGATGGTTTTTCCCCCCCTCACTATCTAAGATGTCCTCTTGTCCCATTTGCTTTCTTGTGTCAGCATCTAGTAGGACGATTGATTGGGAAACAAGGGAGATATGTCAGTTTCCTGAAGCAGAACTCTGGTGCAAAAATCTACATTTCCACTTTGCCTTACACACAGGATTTCCAAATCTGCCACATTGAAGGTGAGTGTGGGGAAAATTCCCTTCATCTTTTTAGGCAGAATGAGGACTGAAGGTCCACTTTTGTCATAAAGTGGGAATATTTAAGTTTGCCAAATGAAGTAAATATTACTAACTTGGCTATCATTCTGCTGCCGGGTTGGTCTGCTTTAAAGGTAATTGTGCTTAATTTCTCTCCAGGTTTGCAGCAGCAGGTTGATAAGGCACTGTCGTTTATTGGCAAGAAATTTAAAGACCTGGACTTGAGAAATCTATATGCACCTCCACTCACATTGCCATCACTTCCCATAACCTCTTGGGTAAGACAGAGGTTCCTTACTGCTGCTGTTGTTGGAATACTCAAAGAAATTGAAAACATTGGGAGTCGGTGTGGATGAGTTGACATTTACTTCCCTTTTTACCACGACGTTTTTCCTCAGCTCCTTCTGCCTAGTGGAGTGACGGTTGAAGTGATTGTGGTCAACATTGTGTCAGCTGGCCACGTCTTTGTCCAGCAGCACACCCATCCCACCTACCACGCTCTGCGGAGTCTCGACCAGCAGATGTTCCTTTGCTATTCCCAGCCGGGAACTCCAGCTCTGCCCTCACCCGCTGAAAGTAATCCTTATATATATATTGTATATATGGCTTTTTGGCTTTTTACATATGTTCATTTCAAATGTTTGAACTTGAAGATACAGCTCTGATGTGTTTCTAGAAATATTTTGTAGAACAAATAAGCAAGTTTTTTTGTTTTTTTATCTACAATTGATTGTCACAGCTACTGTAATAAATGGATGAACATCTGCTCAACTGAAAGTAAGGTTTTATTTTTGTGCTTTGTGTTTCAGTGGGTGTTATTTGTGCAGCCCCAGCAGTGGACGGGGCCTGGTGGAGAGCTCAGGTCATCAGCTTCTATAAGGAAACTGATGAGGTGGAGATTAGATATGTCGACTACGGGGGTTATGACAAAGTGAAACTTGATACACTCCGACAAATCAGGCAAGTCGCATGTCTTATTTGTATCACTGAACTTAACAAATAAAACGGTTATTTAAAATGCCTATTTGTTCATATGTGGAAGCGGCCTGATGAGTTTGAACTTCAAAATATAAAAAAATAATCTTTAATCAATGACGTAAGTAATGAAGAAGCTACCTCTGTATCTGGAAGGGTTTCGTGTGGTTACTCATCTTGGAGGTGGGGGGTTGTTTTCATGAGTGATGGATCATTCTAATAAGCAGAAGGTAAACCGAAGCATGAACACAAAAATTAAGGACACGGCCTGAACAATCCAATAGAAGCACGTCACCTGCAAAAAGCAAGGAGCCTCCAACATTCCCAAACCAGACATCAGCCATTCCAAACTTCTACCAGAGATCTTGTCCATAAATATCACAAACAGGACTGGGGAGTCCAAACCCCACTGATAAAACTCTGCTGAATCAACTTCACCCCTAATGGAAAGGCCTTTAGGAATTTGACAATATTAAATGCTTTTTTTGTGTTGAATAGCTTTCAGCATGACTCCACTGTTATTTTTGAACATTCATATTTAGCAATGAGCATCAAGTCTTGAGTTTAGAATGAATTAATACCAGTTTTTTCCAGAGTAAAAGAACTTCAGTTTAGATACTTGTCAAATCAGAGTACTGATACAGAGTAGTTAAGTTATTTATAGTTCATACAATAACTTTTAAAAATGGTTGTTTTTTTATTTAGAACAGAGTGACTCTTCTTTTTTTAACCTCTGACTGTTAACAAATCATAAATAGAGAATAAGGAATAACATCACATGACGTAAAGCTCAAAAACGTTGATTTTACATAATATTGTCCCTTTAAAATATGTACTTTAAATCTGCAAGAGGTATAAATAGGACATGACACTATAAAGTTAAGCTTCCAATAAATGATTGGACAGTACAACAAGCAATGCTGATCTGAAACTATTTAAAGCAAACGGACTATATTTTTTAATCACAATTTATCATGATACTGTCAGTGTGTAGGTAGGTGATTTCTGTTCACGAATTCTATGCATTTATATGTTTTAATATTTGGGTCCTTCTTTCCAGATCGGATTTTGTGACACTACCCTTTCAAAGTGCAGAAGTACTGCTTGACAACGTTGCTCCACTTCCAGGTTTGTGGTGATCGTATTCTAAGTGTTTGACCATTAACTGTGCAAAAGTGTGTGTGTGTCGCAGGAGGCTTTCTATAGCTCCATGCTTTTGGAGCGGTCTCCGGTCCACCTGCATTAACTCTGCATTCAAACTGCGCCAGAGTTCCCTTCAACCAAATCACATCAACCACTTTTTTGGTTTGCAATAGAGTTCAATTACTCTAAAGTCTGGTTCTCAACTGAACCAGACTTTCTAGACAAATGAACAAGTGTTGGCTTGAAGCAAACTAAACAGGACTGGTGTGAATGCATCCATAGACGAATGCGTCCGGTTTGCTCATCGATGTTGTTGACGTCCCAGATGCTATAAAAAGCCATTCGTAAGCTATGCAAAGCAGGCAGCACTTTTAAGATGTTTTGATTTTTACAGTGCATTTTAAACACACCAGCTCCTGTTGACTTAGTAGGAAACTGAAGGAGACTCCAAAATGTCTTCTCAATACTCTGCATTTATGTTGCAGTTATCAAACAGACAAAATTTAAACACAGAGCAGGTAGACAGCAGACCAGGACCACTACAGGTGGATCCAATGTTATATTTTTTTCCCGACTTTACTTCAACTTGGTCCTTTCAGCTGCAGATGTTTCCAGGAGACTCTGTAGTTGTCGGGTGTCTGCGGCAGACTTGAGAACAGAATTTTTTAACACAGAATTTACATTTAAGAAATTTCTAAAGTTGATTAAATGGTGTGTTCTTTTTTTAACGTTTATTTGGCATTAGTGGCCTTTATTTGACAGTAATCTGACAGGGAAGGAGCAGAGAGAAAGGGGGGGGGGGCATGCAGCAATGGAACAGGATGGGAGTTGAACTCTGGGCAGCTGCATTGAGTTCTGTAGCCTCTGTATGGACCTCATGCTACTGTTTACATCTGGACATTTTGCACATGCACAGAATGCTGGAGGGCAAAAAGGATATTCTTTCTGCTGTCCATAGTCATGCTGCCGTGGCATCATTAACTTAATGAAACCTGGAGATTTAGGTATTATTAATTTAGTGCAGTGCGGAAGTGCAAAGGGAGAAATTATTCTTTGACAGAAAAAAAGAACAATTCAAAACCACAGTTGCCACAACAACACCACTAATGGATCAGGATTCAACAACAAAAAAACACTCAAACATTTCCCACACAAAGAACAGAACATTCAGTCTGTTATAGTTTTGTGTTTTTTAGGCTTGATGTTTATTTTGCGATTATTAAGTGACCAGCGTTATCTGTGGTAGATTATCTACCGCTGCTATTAGCTAATCTGACACAGCAGTGGTTGATCAGATCATTTAAACACCTGCTGTACTGATGATCCGTCAGGTGTGTGTGGATCACCTTTTTCTTTTAACCAAAACAAACACAATTCCACATCTACATCTTCTGGTTGTCAAAGTCAAATAACTGACCTACTTTTCTCTCCCTGCTATTTAATTAAAACTTTTTCCTGACCTTGTTATCTTGTTGCAGTGTTGATGATTAGTAGCAAAGCTCTGCATTGCCTATTCTTTCATATATCATGCACATATTTAATATTGGGAAGGAAAGGGGATCTTGTGCACTGACTTCACGCTGCAACGGGGTCTGTATGGGGGGTTGCTCTAGCCACTGAGCCACACGGCGCCCCCCTGTGTTCACTTTTAAAATGGGAATTAACTTTTTCAAAAATATTAAGTAGTATTTGTCACATGCTTCTTTTTAGGAATATTTAGAGAATTTGTGGACAAACAAAAGGCCCTAAAAACTTGCCTGACATTTTGTAATTTTTATGTGGCACAACCAGTTACTGCGATTTTAGCTCAGTGAATTGTCATTCATTTAACAGGGGAGGATTGTTTCTCAACGGATGCTACGACCACATTGGAAGAAATGACCCGAGGTGTCGCCTTGCTAGCACAGGTGGGTCTACCATTAGGACCAACTCCTTCTGGAGCAGTGGTTCCCAAAGACTTTCTTCTGGGCCCCCCCAGTGGTTCCCAAAGATTTTCTGGGCCCCCCTATGGATTCCAATAAAGTCCCCCCCCAAAAAGAAAAGAAAAAATCAACTGGGCACACACATCGTTCAACCAGACATAAAACCTATATACACATTTTGTTTTCAAACTCCACTGAAGTTTATTTCAGTCTTCAAGTTGCAACAAAACACATTGAAACACTTTTGTGTAACTATTTTTAATTTTTTTTCAATCATCCATACTGATCCCCCCGCCCCCCGCAATGGCACTGCATGCACCACCCTTTGGGAACCACTGTTTTAAGAGTAACAGACTGAGTGACCGCTGGCTGATGTTTTCTTTCTCTAAAGGTCTCAAACTACGACAACAACACAGGCCTCCCACTTGTCCACCTGTGGAACCTTGTTGGAGATGAGGTTTGTTACAAACATGATCTTACCTGGTTGTTACTAGAGATGGACATATGGATTTTTGTTTTTTAAACTTATCACGTTTGTAGCTTTTGTTTCATAAAAGTGACACATTTTAAAATTATTTTGAAATTGCATCTGTCTTTGTTCAGACAGTTCCCATGAAATTCAGCTGTATTTTAGCTATATTTCCATCAAATACAGCCAGAATTTGCACATTAATTTAATTAAACTATATTTTTAAATATTAATTGAGATCTTATGGGACAAACAACGCATAAAATAGTTCAGTCAAAAAAGTAACCTTTCCAATCATGATGTCAGTTTTGGCAGTTGTCAAACATTGTCAATGTTTTCTGTTTTAAATTATGAATCAGAATCCCTTTGATGATAATTGATACCATTGTTTCATTAATTAAAACGATTATTGAGTCTGTCGTTTCCTCATGTTCTACTTATCGTTTAAGTAAATGAAAATATGTTGAAAGAAAATACCAAATCAGTGCCCACATTAAATGTCTCCATCACTAAATTATTTACATTATCAAAAGGAAAAAAATGTAATAGACAGCAATTTCTTTAGGACAATACACAAATACTCTACCCTGGATTTTAACCAGCAATATTTGCAATAAGAAATACTACAGCTGTTCAACTTCTGGTATTAAGATTTGCAAAATATGATTAAGTTCTTAATCATATTTTAAGAACTTAAAATATGTTTAAGTTCTTATTTTACTTAAGATAAGTAAAATAATCCCAATACATGTGGTAGCTGTAAGTAAAAGCTGCCCACAGTTCTGTGTATCAACATTCATGATGTTACTTTGTTTTGTCTCAAAACCAAATGACAGCTGTTTAAAAAAGAGGAAAGAAAATAATTACTTGTTGTGCTTTATATTTAAATCCACTTTGTCTGGTACTTATTTGAGTAAAGTTCATTTTATTTGAATAAAATGACTCTTTATGATTGGTATTTATCTGCATTTTAAATCTTATTTTAAAAAAATTGTTTTTTTTTTAAAACATTTATTAAAACTGTCGTGACAGTATAAGATGAGACGATCTGTGAAAAAGTCAAGCTTCTCCTCTAGTCATCTATAGAAATGCCCTTCAGAAACATCCAATCAGAGCCAGGAGGAGGGTCTTGGCGCTGTCAATCACCCTCATATACGTGCTGCTCAGACCCTCCCCCTTTTTCTCTGCTGCTTCCTCGCAACCGATGTCGGCAGATAAACAGTTTCCCTGAGATGGAAAGTTGTTTCCACCATTAGGACATGTAGCAGCGCGTATACATTGATGATTGATGGCGCCAAGACCTTCCTCCTGGTTCTGGTTGTTGTTGTCTGTGGCAAAACACCAGGATGAGGTGGAGGAGCTTGATTTTTTCACAGTTTGAACAAATATGTAAAAAAACATATTTTTGTAAAAGTTACATACTGCAGCTTTAAGTAGAAAACCTCACGATAGCACAGATGTCAAATGTTTCTGCTTTGGGTAGCACAAGGGTGACAGTGAAGAGACTGACTGATTTCTGGGTGGTGACTCTAGGCTCTTTTTTTTTTTTACTTTGTCTTTTTTTCGCAGGTCATTTCAGTGAACCGCACTCTGGCAGAGAGGAACCTGACGGTTTGGGTGGATGGATTCTGAATTCCCTGATTACCATAGAGTCCAACAAACTCACCCACAGAGAAACTGAAGGAAACTGAAGTTCCTTGTGGTCAGCAGTAGCTGACCCAGCTCATCCTAGGGATCCCAACTGTACCAGGCACGTGACTGAAAAGATTGGTGTTGGGTTATTTTGTTTTTTTTTGTGTGTGTGTGTTTTGTTCCCCCGTTCCCCTCTTTTCTCAAATCGGCTCTTCCACTCTTTAATTCAACTGACAGCAGAGACTTTATTCTCAGACATAGTCCACAGGGAAACAGCAGCTCTCTTAACATGGACTTCTGGTTTTTTTTCCAGGAAATACATAAAGAACATGTAAATTTTTTTTTTTTTAAAAGTGAATGTATTGTAACAATAAAGGCTCAAATTATATATCAGCTCCCATTCTACCCAAAACCCCCTGGCTCCACAGACTGTGGCTCGTTATGCCGCATATGAGGACAGACGCATGCACGGAGTCCTGACTGTATTTTTTTTTATTTTTTTTGGTAGGTCTGTTTATTTTCAATTGGACTGTGTGGTGGGGATGTTGGGTGACAGATGAAGCAGCTTTAGATGGACCGTAACTTCCCTCTGCTCTTTCTATTCCCACATCTGGACTGCATGTTCTTAGAGAATATCACGATTCCTGACTTAAAAAAAAAAGCACTCCAACTGTTTTTCTTTAATGAAAGATGTGTTGATTAAAATCTCACTTATTATAGAAGATGCATTTTGCTGACCTCTTTTTAGGAGGTATACCATTGCCATCATGTGAACTACAGCAGGTTGTATTTGTCTGACAAAACATCCACATTGACTTTATTTTATAGTGTCTTCCAATTTCAAGACGCCCCCGCCCCAACATCCTACAAGTACAGAAGTTTTAAATGTGTGAGCAGCAAGTTTTCTGTTTGCCTTCATCTTAACCATTGTGACAGTTGGAAATCGTCTTGTGACTTCTGCTGCTGTTGCTGTGTCCCAGAAGTTGAAGTCAAATTTATGTCCTTTGGGTTAACAGTAAATCTAAAGAAGTTGCAAGTGTGAGGTGGAACAGAGATCTTTTTTTGATTTATTCCTTTTTTTTTTTTCTTGATGTGGGGTTTGTTGTGTTCCACAAATCCTTGAGGTTTGTGGAGCAGTCTGGGGTTGAATAACACATGGCACATAAGAGAAACACTACATGGAATCAGGTTTTTTTTTTTTGTTTTTTTTTTTTTTTTAATGCTGCTGTGTAATTTGGAGCTGCCATCACATTTCACTAAATTCAGTTTGTGGTAATGTCAAACCAGTCAAGAACTCCTGTACTTGGTGAGCAATCATTTCCAAATTGAGTTCTCTCATTTGAATATGAATATCAGACCAGGCAAGATGCAATTTTGCTGGCCGGTCTGATACCCGACTGTCACCCAAAATGAATGTTATACCATAAAAGTCAGTTTGCTGGGACATTATGTGAACTTATACAAACTTTAGATTTAGATGTATGTTGTGACACCAGTTGAAACATTATTGTAACAAACGCAGCAAAAACAGGAAGCATAGTCAGTTACCACATTTACGTTTGATATTCTGAAGAAGCCATATATATATTAATTGTTCCCGTTGTATCATTCCAGCCGGTGATGTGGCATTAAGTCTGTTACCGCAGAGTTAACCTGCTCCTGATTGCTTACAAAATCAAAAAGGCAGTTTAGGCAGCTGAGTAGTAATGCGAAAAATGCAGCATAAAGTCCCAAAGAGGAGAGTTTATTAGGACGCGCTGAAATATTATTTCAGTTTGCAGAGGAGCAAAACTCCCAATTTGGGTCATGGCACAGATCCAGCTTCTGTGACAGACACAGATGTGTCTGAACTTATCTGACTGAAGAACACCAAACTTAAAAGGAAAATGTGATTGCTGTATTATTTAAGCCAGTAAGAACCACTGCTCTGTCACTTTAACAAAACAATCAACATATTCTTCCCAGTGAAAAATATTTGTTCTCAGATAAGCACTTACAGTAGTAAATTATTTAGTATACATGGTGTCGGTGTGCTTCATTTTTTAATACAATGACGTTAAAAGAATTGAAACTGATTTCCTGCCTGTAAAGCTTTGTTTTTACCCAAGAGAGGCAGAATGGGTTTCATCATAGACTTGTTTTTCCAATAGACGTGTAAAAGCTAATTGTTCTGATACAATTCTCATACTTTGTTTTTTTTGTTTGTTTTTTTTATACCAATTAATAACCTTAAGCATGCCCAAGTAAAATTTGAGGAGAAAGAAAATCCAGTCATTGGATCAGGTTAGACATACACACCCTGTTGAGAAACGTCTCCTCAGACTGGGCTCCATTCAGTCAGAACATTTCTCAGTTGCTTGTGTTCTTGTCTGACAATGTCTGAAATGACCAGTTGAGTAGTTAATTCAATAGCCCGTAAGAATTTCATTTGAGTTTTGTCCATTTCTCTGTAAATAAGATTTGTAATTTTCTGCGACACTGGGAAGTTAGGTGTGTGTGTGTGTGTGTGTGTGTGTGTGTGGTGGGGCGCAGGTGGGTTTGAGTCATTCTGCCCTTCCCTCATTCACCATTTTCAAAGAGAGTGGATTTCACAACTACACAAGCTCTGATTTGATCATTTAAGTGGGTGTCGAACAGCTATACCTGAAAGCATTTAGATAACATGTACATATCTGACTTTGTTAGAGACGCTTTAAATTTAATTTAACTGTACAGTTCTAAAAGGGAAAAATAAAGATATGAAGTGTTTAAGGTACTTTATCTTTTTTTTAATGGTTGTTGTGATTATTGGGTTCTGTTTTCATATTGGTGCTGTAGTATTAAGAGTATTACTGACGGGACATTTTGCCAGCAATGTAACGGGATTATTTTTGAAAGTCTGCTGTTACCTGACAAGACGCACTTAAACTCTGTTTGCTTAGCAATAGTCATGTTAAATAATGTTGATGAAAGTTCATTTATTTCAGAAACTCACTTTACCGAGATGTGTGCACAATAGAGTTTAAACAGGTATTTCTTAAGTCTTTAGTCATAAAGTCTTAATTTTAAGAAATAATCTAGAGAGCTACAAGAGATACTTCCTGCCTAAAATCAGAAACAGCAGAATAAAGCTGAAGGCTAAAAAGACATAACAAAGTTTGTCATAGAATAGAAGCTGAAGGCTGACATGGAAGAAAAATGGTTACATCATAGCAAAAGGCTGAAATATTAAATCAGAAATAGAAGAATGCTGAAGTTTGCTTTTCACACTTTTTAGGCAAAATTTATCCTTGGAGGAAAATACTTTTCAACCCAGCCCCTCGATCTCAGCATGAGAAAAAAAAAACAGACTTCATCCCTGCCTTTCTGGCAGGGATGACACTTTTTTGGAGAATTTGTCCATAGGGGTTGTTAACTTTATGAACTGATAACTATGACTGAACTGCCACTTTCAAAGGGCTGTCATACCAAAATACTAGCTAGACACATGTATGCTTTCAAAAAATATGGTTAGGCTTTGCTACTCTTAATTGGACCCAAAAATTGTCTGGCCCTTGGATTACTATATACATGCTTAGCAGAAGTGCAGAAAGCCTGGTCCCAATACTCTCACTTCCACCCTTGTTCTGCTCTTGTGTCCTTCAAATCCTCGTTCAGGTCGAAGGCTTTGAGTGCGTAGTGTTTGAAATGGGACCCAAAAGGGACAGAGCGAAAGATGGATGTGAAGAATTGGGGCTCACTATGCATTCAAATCCTTCAACATTTGAAGGACAAAGGGGGAGAACAAGGGTGGAAGTATTGGGACCAGTCCCTTGACTGTCGACGGTGAGACGCCCATGACAGACTTTGGGGAAGCAGGAAGACAGACCACAATGGTATATTTGAAGAAATGGTGGATGAAAGGTCACTAGTTTGCCTTAATAGGGGACAAGGTGCAAGAGTAAATGTACATAAAGGTAGAGTTTCATGTCTTGATATTACATTAATATATGATTGTCTTGTAAGTTCATGTAAATGGGATGTTAACGGGGAGTTTACATTACATCACTATCCAGTGAGTACAATAATTAATGACGGTTAAAACAGACAAAAAGATTTCAAGACAGTTCGTTAATGAAGCTAACTGGTCAAAATGAATCCTTATGTTTTCGTCCGGCCCTTCTCTAGTTAATTTCTGGAAATCAGTCTTCTGCCCTTTCTGAAGATTTACACTGTGAGCTTGAGTCAAACTTCTCCAGAGTCGCCCCAGAGCTGGACCTGCCACGCATCAAACAGAGAATGCTCTCATTTCCATCATCAATTGCCCAGAGTGCTGTCCTGTTGAGGTGGAAAGACCAACTAACCTTCACATTCACTCTAGATAAAGGATATCATATTTTGAATGGACTTAGAAAAGACATCATTTATTATCTGAGGTTCTTAAAATAGATTCTATAAAGCCTGGCACCTTTTCCTAATTATGAGAAATCTTTGACTATTGTCTCTAAGTAATGCTTCCCTCCTCCATTAGTTCCCATTTTTTATATACATATATTTTAATTGTATTTTTTTTATCCTCTTCATATTTGTGCATGATATATTTTGTCAGGGTTGTCTCCAATGACTGTGGTATTTTCTTTTCTACCTTGTGCAAATATTTTTGTTTCCACAGTTTAGTTTTGTGCAGTTGTGTCTGCAATCTGGGGATTTCTTTGTGAGTTAGAATCTGCTAAAAATGTTATTACTATATTTTGTACCATATTTATCAATACATGGCTTGATAATCAATTCAATCTGGAGAGACTCACACAGAGAAAAGCAGCAATTGGAGAGTTTTATTTGACCTGAAAGTAGATTTCGTTGGCGCTCGGCAGAAAACAGGGAATCGCCATCGGCTTGAATACAGTGCTTGTGGGGAGGATTAGGGTCTTCTTACCCCGCTGCCCGAATACTGGTGGTGGAGGAGGGAGGAAGAAGGAGGTAAGGTGTAGATTGGGTGGATTTGGGTGGGAGCATGGCTGGGAAACAGGTGGATCCATGGATGAAGAGCCTCTTGAAGGGATTCTTGATCTGTGATTGGCTGAGGTGGAGACAAGCAAACCTCTCCATACAGGCAAGGATCGAGAGAGTCTCACATCTTGAATTTGCACCAATGTCTTCATTAAAAAGACATTTGAAAGAAAATGTCCAAATAAACTGAGAAAACCAGCCACGTTAAAAAGCAACATATAAGAAATCTGGTAACAGAACATGTTTTAAATGCTGTAAAGAAGAAAAAGGTGAGAAAAAAGTTCTTCCTTGGTGGAATGATTAATGTAGTAGAGCAGTTAAAGAACCTAACAAGACATTTAAAATATTACGGAATATATGACAACTGAAAACCATGTTGAATATAAAAGGAAAAGAGCAGTGACTCATAAAACTTAAGGATGCAAAAAAGAACATGGAATATTGTTCATCCGAATCAGTGATGAGGAGTTGAGAAGTAGAAATATGGCAACAAAAGGTGAAATGAAGATAAATGGTGTTTATATAAAATACAAAAGTCAGTGTTGAAAATATTAGTGAGAGAAACAGAAGGGAAGAAATAATGATCATGATATTAAGGGTAGGTCATACTTATAATCTAAATGGCATTTTAGGTATAACTGGAAGGAAAAAACAATTAATGTGAAACACGTGGAGGGAAAGAAAATGTAGAACATTTATTGATGGATTGTGAAAGTTATGAGCCTGAAACGGAAAGACTGAGGAAAAACAGTAAGAACAGGACAGGAATGACGTCTTAAGGAATACTGGGAAGAGAAGAGGATATTTATACGTCAAGGAAAGCACTATTTATTTGTCTTCATACTACAAAATAAAAAAGAGAATAATACATTAAAATAGTTTGGATTAAAACTGTACCAAAATCAAGATAAAAAATAATTTTAAAAAACCCGCATGTTTCACAGCAACATGCTCAGAGAAACAAAACTGGGAAGAAACCCTAACATTTAACTCAAGTCTCATTTTACCAGCTCAGTTTCAGTTCTGCTTATGGAGCAGATATAGTGTACAGTATACTGTATATATAAGCAGATATACAGTATACTGTATATATAAGCAGATATACAGTATACTGTATATATAAGCAGATATACAGTATACTGTAGTCTGCTTATTAGAATACAGAGTACAGAACACTCGCGTGCAGTAGGTGGCGGTAAGCACCTTGAAGTTGTTTGCGATCCGCCATAATAGGACAGAAGAAAGAAAAAGAAGAAGAAGACGAAAAATAGAGGAACTGCCATAACACCTGAAAGGGTTCATGCTATAGACATTACAGTGGTGTTGGAATTAAAGGATTTATTATTTGACATCACAACCAGACCTACTGAGGCTCTTCCGTACGTCGCGTGCCAGCCTCCCTGTCTTGGCTCAATAATCAGTGAGTAATCCAAATAACTTAGTAACGATCGCTAGCACTGGATATTTATTTGATAGCGGTGATTTGTTGCTTTTGAAAACATAAAACCACAAGAAGTCATTTTCATTGTCGTGTATGATTATGCCAACAGCTTTGGCCTCGCTATGCAACAACTTAGTACCGACGGATCGGACCCACAGACACAAGTTAGCTGCTGGAGCTAAGGTGTGATTGCTGAAAGCCTTGACTGTTGAACGGCTGCTGGCAGCTAATGTTGTGCGGAGGGATCGATGTCGAATATTTCACGTTTTGTCTTGTTGGAACATCATCTTCCACTGTTTCGTTTTGTGAAGAAAAGTTTGAAACCTCGAGCCACTTACCATTAACATGAATTTTCCCAATTTCTTAACATTTAAGTAAAAACACACAAATTTAACCTGGACAGGAGCGGGTATCCTAAGGGAATAAAGAAGCCTTTAGGTCATAGATAAATAAAAATGAATTTGCACATTTTAGACTTCGACTTGCGAAACAATTTTCATCGTATACATTTTCAATAAAGTACAGTGAATTTTCTGGTTGCTGTAACTTGCCGGAGAAAAGGTTTATTCAAGCAACAGCTGTTAAGAGTGCTCTGACGGACATTTAACTTTTTATTTAATTATTTATTTTATTTCAATATCAGATGGCCTGTCAGTGTATCGGTGGTAAATCTTTTGTCCAATGAATATTATTTATGTGCTGGCTTCAGCTTACCAAAAGTATGAGTATGTATTTTCATAAAAGTACTAGTAGAGTAGTATGCATTGCCTCTGTTGGAGAAAATGATTTTTGTGAAGTGTCTGTGTAATGAGCACCATTTCTCTCTGTCTCTTTAGGTGATGACTCTCTTCTCTCCCAGTCCTTGAAATCTGCAGCACAACACTAACAGCCTCTTTAAAACTACTAAGATGGACATTTAATTTTTCCCAAAGAGCAAAATGACCGTCACAGTCTTTTAGTGGAAACTGATAAACAATGCTGGAAAAATCATGGAAGATTAAATGCAACCTATCGATTTTCTTTTTTCTTGTAAATTTGATCTTTTAAGTCATAATTAAATAATTTTCTTTTTAAGCCACTTCCCTTTGGGGATCAATAAAGTCTACTCTGGTTCCGATTGGGTTGGCAGCACCCGAGACAGCCAATCTCAAAGGATGACCAGCCTGTTCAGGCGGAGCAACAGCAACAAAGGCTCTGAAAGCAGTGGAGGTAGAGATGGGGGCGGCACTACTAGTGGGCAGCTCAACAACAGCAGGCCGAACCGGCCAGTCAGGCACCTGGAGTTCAATCAGGCCATGGAAGACTTCAAGACCATGTTTCCCTCCATGGACTACGAGGTGATTGAGTGTGTTCTGCGTTCCAACAAAGGAGCTGTGGACGCCACTATCGACCAGCTGCTTCAAATGAGCATTGAAGGACATCACTCAGACGATACCTCGGACTCAGATGACAGCATCCCAGCAGAGGTCAGGAAACTGTTCTGAGGTCTAAATCTCCCTAATCCAACCAACACAAAGGCAAATATATGTTATGCTGGGATAACTGGGATAACTTTCTTGTCCCAGTTTTGCTTTAAAGGTTGTGATAGTTTGCGTGTGACCACATTACCAAAACACTCAAATTTAATTAATGTTAATCTAAATGGAGTTTTTGCTGGTAGTTCAGATCTACATCCTCCGATGGCGGCACAATTTCAGTTTACCTGACATCTTGCGAAGGCACCAAATTAATTTATCAGCTGGAGTAAAGGGACGAATGAGGTCTTTGGTTTCGAAATGAATAAAACGACATCATCACCATATGCTAAAAGTTTGTGAGGAATACCTTGATGATATATCGGCAATATATCAACAACTCGTCGTTTATGGGCAGCTAAAGATTCTAGAGCCAGGAAAAAAATAAAAGGAGAAATAGGATCTCCTTGATGTCTGCCTCTATAAGCAAAAGGGTTTTGATATATGCAGTTACTGATGCCATTGGTTGTTTGTACAAAACTCTAATCCAAGTGATGAAATACTCATCAAATCAAATCTAAATTTAGATAGCACTGTGAACATGTAGGTTCCAGGTCCTTTAAAGCCAGGTCTGCCAAGATGTCTGCCTCCACAGCATGGACAGAGTCTGAATGAGCCCTGATTGTAGTTTCTAGTTCCGTTTTCTGTTTTGGATTCTGTCTTACCCAGTGCAGTTTTCAGCTGTTGAACTTTATTCATGTGCAACTTTGCTGTTGTTGCCAAATTTGTCCATTAGTTCTCCTCATAGTCCGCTAATAACTGCAGGCATCTTGTCTTGGCATTAGCTTCCTCAGGATCGGTTTAGTATAATTTATTTATGCATATTCCAGTATTAATCTTGCATGGGTTTTGACTTAAGAACCTGAGCTCAACTATCTAAACAATATAGTTTTATCACAGTGAATTTATGGTTTCATGGAGGGTTTGGGTCCATTTGAACAGCATTATAGCTGCAGCATGCCGCTTTTACAGAAATGCTTTTTTCTCGTAAATGTTAAAACTTTCACCATGTTGTGACGTTATTGTATGAGACAGATAATCTGTAAAAAAAAATAGAAATATAAAAAATGCATCGCTCCCAGTCAAGAACAACCAGAGCCAGGAAAACCACCTAGGCACTATCAATAATATTTGTGTACGTTCTGCTCAAGGGACGAACAGAAGTAGATCGCAGAAAAGTGGAAATAAAAGTAGTGTCCTTAATGGCATTGTTCATTTGTTTTTATTTGTTTGATAAAATAATTTTTTAAGATTAGAAAGTTGGCCTTGTATTTGTTTTTCAGATTCTGGAGCAGACCCAGGAACCCGACAGCTCAGATGAAGAACCACCTCCAGTTTACTCTCCTCCGAAATCCAACATGTACTCTGACTGGAAGCAACCAGAGACACACAAAGTGTCTCCTCCACAGTAAGAACTTGGGACTGCTTCTGCACCTGTGCAGAATACACTATAAAACTAAGATCAATATGTGTTCTACGGAACACAGGGACTCGATATATAAAAACAGATTTGCACTAATGTGGAAGAAGGCCAAATAAGAAAACAAAAATGAGATTTTTTGTACTTTATTTTTTAATTCACTACTTGTATTTCAAGAGATGTGTAAAAAAGAAATCTGGAAACCTTACAGACTATAAAACCAATAACTAGAAATTCAAAGACGCCCCGCCTTCTTCAAATCTAATAAAATTGGTGTCAAATGTTTGTGCAGTAAGAATTTTTACTTGTGCTGCTATGATTTTAAATATATTACTAAAAGAATTTCCAGAGGTCATTCAAAGCAAAAGCAGTGTGAATGAAAATTATTGCTGGACAAACCAGCACAAACCAGTAGCTGAGTTGATTGAGACCAATTGTGTTAGATTTTTGAACTGTGAGCGGCTGTGGTTGACTTCTTATGACCTCTGGAAACTTTTTTTATTAGTATTTTGCTGCACATAACCAGCACAATCCTAACACAAACATTGACACCAATTTTGTTAGATTTGGGATAGAAGGGGGGAGTCTGTTTGACCTTTTGACCTTTAAACTTTCATTAGTGCCTTCAAATAGTTCGACCAGGGCCTGCTGTCCAGGTCGGCAAGCTGATTGCTCTAAGCGAACAAAATGCCACAACTGTCGTCTTGCGTCTACATCAATGGGAAGTGATTTTGCCACTTCACATGAATGAATGAATGAATTCATTGTCACCATACTGCCTGGCAGTGAGCGTCGGTTCGTTAATGGCAGCCTTGGGGAATCTACAATTCGCAGATTCCTTCAGCAGAATTCTGAATACGCCACTATTTGGTATACAAATACTCATCATATGTTCTGAATTCTGTTGCCGTTTTTATTAGGAGCCATCCTGGAGACCATGGTGTGGATGGAAGTTTTGGGTATGTTGCCTTTGTCTGTACATGAATGTGTCTGGGCTCAGAGGCTGTGCAGGGAAAACAGTTCATGGATGAACTGAGAGAGTCTAGCATCATGTAGTTACATATGTACAGCTGAATTCCAGTTACAAAAAAGGTTTAGAGACCATTTAAAAAATTGGAAAGGTTAAGGCTCCACACATTCTCCAGCTTTTGAAGATAACTTTTCTTTCCCCTTCACTACCAAGCAAAATTGCTGGGGTATTGTTGTCTGTACCGGAGTTGATTCTGAAGAAATGGAATGACATCATTTTAACACTTGCGCTCATTTAGCATTGATTTTTTTGTTGTTTTTGAGACAGTCATGGCAACCTGCTGCAAAGCAAGCAGTCTATAATCTCAGGGAAGCTCAGGATTAGAAAGTAAATAAGTCTTTATCCAAAAACCACCCCCAAAAGTTCAGAGAGTGATTTATGAAATCCTCCTTAAAAGATTATTACGAGCGAGTCTGGCAGCCTCGAAGACATTTACTTTTCAATTCACAACCTGAACTTTGTCAAGTTTTAATTGTAACACAAAAGAGGAGAAGCCGATGATGTATGCTAATGATTTGTTGGTGGGCTATCCTAGATCGGAGAGCCATGTGCCAGCAGATGACCAGCAAGTTCGAATCTACAGGAACTGGAACCCCCCGCTGCTCGGAAATCTTCCAGAGGACTTTTTGAGGATTTGGCCTCGGCAATCAAACAGTGTGAAGGTACTGTATTATTTTGTTCAGAAATTACTTACAAACAATTAAAACTTTTGATGAATGAAAAATGTTTTGCAAAAGTGATGTATAATGTTTTCTGTTGTTCTTTTGTTTTGGGTATTTTTACCCTTTTGGCTCGTACACATCTTTTCTCCTGAAATGTACATTAAATGAACATTTTTAGCAACATTTTAATGACTTTACTTTAAAGTGGATATATCATGCTTTTAAATCCTTCCTTTTCACATGTGAGTCTCTCACTTATAGTCTATATAAAGTAGAACTTCTTGGACGAGGGGGAAAAAATTGCAGCTTCACAAAAGTGATTAGCCAGAAGTCATGACCCTGTTTAGTAAATGCGTCATAGACAAGAAAAACGTGATGGCGGATAGAGAAAATTGAAAAGACTGAAAGATATAACCCAAAAAGAATATAAAGATATCTATGCAGCATTAGGGGAGAGTAAATTACATTTTTTGAACTACTAGACACTCAAAGTACACAAAAACATTTCTTTAAAAAGTGAATTTTGCATTATATGTCCTCTTTAAAGTCTGACTGCACTTTGAACCAATCTAGTTATTTTGCTGATGTAGTTTTAAATGTATTGTTGCTTAGTAGTCAGAATTGAAGAATGGATTTAGAAGTTTCTCTAAAATTGTACTATTTTTATGTCTCCTGGGTGACTTCAAATCAATACACATGGTAGAAAACATTACTCAAAATAATGGTTTTAATTTTAGTCGGTAGCACTTTATTTGAAGGGGTGTGTATAAGACTGAAACAACACTGTGGTTAATGTTTGACTGTTGTCATGAAGTGTCATTCGGTCAATTATGACTTTTAATGTAAAGTCGCACTAAAAGTTGCATTAAATGCCTATTAAAAGTGTCAACTTAGCATTTTTCTGTAAATAATGACATTTTAAATGAAAAGTTCTATTAAAACTTGCATTGAAAGTCCAATAAAAGTGTCAACTTTGCATTAAAAGTGTAATTATTTGCTGAATGACACTTTATGACAACAGTCATAAACATTCATGAAGACCATTCATGTTCATAACAGGTGTTATATGATGTTTATGACAGTGTTGTGCCAGTCTTATGCACACCTCTGCAAATAAAATGTTACCTTTTAGTCTCACCAAACTCTTTTCTTTTTGGAAAACGTTGCTAAAGTTGCTCTATCATTCAAACTGAACTGGTATTGCTGACACATTATGCCGGATAAACTTGTCTTTATTTCAGCAGCACTCGCAAAGCAGTCCATCTCAGGCCTCTTCAACCTCCTCAGTGTCTGTGTCCTCAACAAATCAAAGAACAGCTCAGGCCGGTTCTGTGTTTGGAGCGACTTTGACTGCTGAGGGTCCTGATATGACAACGGGATTACAAGAGAACACACTGATGCAGTATTTGGAAGACGAGCGCATAGCCCTGTTTCTGCAGAATGAGGAGTTTTTGAAAGAGCTGAAGCGTAACCATGAGTTCCTCGTTGCCTTAGAGAGAGGTATCACTTACTGTTGTTTATGATTGAGAAAATCTTCCTTAAGTGTTTGTAATTTTGAAAAGCTAACCTGAAAGGAGTTTCAAATGCCTCTGGTTTGGGTTATGTCTTTTATTATTAATGTAAAAGTGCACAGCAAAATGAGCATGGTATATAGGGCTGGCCTATAAAGGTGGTGGATTTTTCACTACAGTTAACAGTGAAAGTTGTAACACAAGGGCATTTTCCTTGGTACAACTTTATTTGGAAGTTGAATCAATATATATTGGAATATCATATGAGGGTATTCAGTACATCAATTGTCTCCTCTCTGTCTCTCTTTATTTCAGATGGGTTGAAGTTTGGATCAAAGTCCAGGCATTTATCAAGCCTGGACACTTCCACAGGTAGCAGTCAGTCAGTGTACAGATCACTTGTGTACTTAAACAGGAACGGACCAAAGTTGTTCATTCCTGGTTCCATATATGCTCATGTATTAACACTAATATAGAGTTTTGTACAAACATCATACTGTGAACAAATGTGAACTATTTCACATGTATGTCTGTAGTTCCACATTACAGTATGGGTCCTTTGTGTGCAGGGGAGAGGTATTCAGCAGATTCACAGGACCCTCCCTCAGATGACGCACTATTCAGAGACAAACTCAAGCACATGGGTAAATGTAAGTTCGACTTACAACTGTTAAACAACTGTGTTGGCCGTGGAAGCATTTGTTTGTGTTTATGATGTTCTACCTTTTGCAACTTCAGCAACAAGAAAGAAGCTCTTTGAAATTGCCAGAACATTTTCTGAAAGGACAAAGAGGAGAAAGTCTAAAAGAAAGACTCTCACACACTTATATCCTTCCTGTGACGTCACGTGGTTCTAATATAAAGTTGGTGGTTTTATTCTGTGGTGGGAATCTGAGGGAAAATAGTCAATATAGATTTATTAAAGTGTCGCTGACATGATGTGGGAGGGATGCTTTAATTGTCAATTGTTTACGTTTATGCTACATCATTCACTTACAATTAAGTTTTTAGAAATAAAACACTGATTGAATGCAGATATGTTTTTAAACTTAGCCCTGTGATGAGCTAGCTGGACGACTCCTTTACAGGACGTGATGTAACGAGGGTAATATCCAGTATGCCGCCATGTTAGCAAGCTGTTTGTTTTTCTTAATTATGCCAGTGAACACATAAGTCTGTCCTCCTTCCCAAAAGATCCAAACCTCAAGTAAGATCATAATACAACATAGATTTATTAAAGTGTCGATTGAAAATACAGAGGCAATACTTGTTTGTATACGCAGCGCACAACTTGACTGCAGAGAGAGCCATCCTTAGACTCGCTGGTTGCCGTGGTTACCCACCGTAGTGGTTTTGTTCAAACATTAAGTAGCATGCTGTCAGCATACTCCAACTTATTATCACAGCATAGTAAAAATAAGTTATGCTACCGAATGAACATTAGTGAAAGGGAAACATCATAAAGACCCAAACGCGCTGCATGCAGGTGAGCGGATAACTGAGGAGGAAACGGCTCAGAGCGAGACGAAGAGACGCTGTATGGAAAATAAAACCTCCGACATCTGCACCAGATACCAGGCAAAGACAGGCGACCTGTGCCTAATTGTAAATAGTTTCAGTTAGTTTTGTTTTCACGTTTCTTTGTTTTTTTAAGTTTTGTTTTTTTTAACTAAGCTTGTGTTCAGATTGGGCACAGCCGACTCTACAGCAAATCTCCTTGAAGATATCGAGGCAAACCCCAGTGGTGAGCATTACCAATCTTCAGTTTTGTCTTTGTACGTTGCTGGTGGTCTACCTTTACTTAGGCGGATATCTCGGGTTAAAATGAAAGGATCAAACCTAAAACTTTTCTCCATCTTTCTGTTCTACATTTACAGCATTTTTATCAGGTGTTATACATTTCTTTAAAGTGCTTTAGAAATAAAGTGCTATGGTATGGTACATCAATTTAACATGAACTGTGTCCTTTGGACAACTCCTGTCCAATTGTGGGCCCTTTGTCACAGTCCACAGAAAACAATGATCAAGTAAAAAAAAAAAGTTACATTTTATCTGAAGTGGTGTGCGTAAGACTAACATGACACGGTCCTAAATACGACATAAGACCTGTTATGAACATGAAGGAGTCTTTATGAATGTTTGACTGTTATTATGAAGTGTCATTTTGTGTATAATAACACTTTTAATGCAAAGTTTCATTTAAAGTGCCAACTTTGGATCTTTTAGTAAATAATGACACTTTAGTGCAATGATGGCACTTTTAATGGACTTTTAATGGACTTTTAATGCAACTTGGCAGTAAAAGTGTCATTATTTACCTAATGACAATTCATGACGACACTCACAGACGTTCATAAAGACTCCTTCATGTTCATAACGGGTGTTATGTCATGTTTATGACAATGTTATGTCAGTCTTATGCACAGCTCTTCAAAAAAAAAAAGACTTGAAATGTTCACTATAAGTAGATGTGAAACATTTTTGTTGCTTTTATGTTTGTTCAGAGGAAGACGGTAAGCCAAGAAGAGGTGTCCTTCAGGAAGACAAACAACTTGACAAGCCAATATGATGGTAATACACTTTTTTATCCAATGTTTTTGAAAAATTAACTTTGTGTAGTTATAAAGACTACATATCAGTGATGGCAAAAAAAAGTGTGACCTATCATATTGAAAACCACTAATAGTTCTCTACACAGAGCTAAAAACTTTATCCCCACTGCTGTGTTGATTTAAACGTCTGTAAGTCAACTTGTGAGATTGTGACCTCTTAGTTTCTTGTGATTTTCTGTCCTATTTTCTTTGTCTGTTGCTGAAAGTGTTTGTTTTAGTTACATCCTAGGAATTTACAACTCCAATAGCAAAACTCAGCATTCTCCATTCTCAAACATCCTAATGAGATATTTTGTTTTCCTTCTTATTTAGTTCTCCCAAGTGTCTGGATAGACAAAGTCAACAGATGAAGTGACGGATCTGTCGGCTGTCAGCGGTGAATACCTTCCACTTCTTGATGCCCTTTTCTTGTTACAGTTAGGATAATTCTGGATACAACCTTAATCTGTTAGCTCTGTATTTGACACAGGATCCTAATCATGTATTACTTTGAGAATTCAATGTCTTTTTTCAAGTAGTTCTGATCAATTCTTGATCAACATTAAACCAGACACGTTTTAAACACTTTCTGAGAGTTGGACTTAGAAGTACAGCTCATTATTTAGATCTTCTCAAATAATGCAAAGGCTTTCAGTGTCATAAGATCTTCTCTAATTTTTACGAATGTTTTCAACTGAAATGACTGAAAATAAAATTTCTTAACTTCACCGTTGTGCACAGCGTTATATTTTCTTTGAAAGTTTGTTAAAGGTGTAATTGTGGATTTTACAGATTTGTTTTAACGTGATCAAATGTTGTTTGCTGGAAATTTCAGTATTCCATTACGCTGAGATCAGGATAAATGTTGCGCTTGCACCAAAAACCTGCAGCACAATATTTTACACACAACACAGCACGCACAAAAATGAACGTTGTGTGAAAGTGTTGCTCCCACAAGGCTGTGACTCTGGAGTGATTACAAACTAATGCTGCTTATACTGGTAGCTTCCTTCTATTATAATAAAAACTGATTTCATTACATGCCTAATTCTGATATTTAAAATATACCTAAAAACACCTTGATTAACTTGGGGAACCTTAAAATTGATTAAAGACTTAACACTTTTACTGCATTAAATATTTTCGACAGGTTCACACCTATCAAAAGTTATATAGTTTTTTATATTTTGTCAAAAAAAAAAAAACAGATTTTTTTTTTTTTTTAAAGAAAAATCTGCATTATGCAATATTTCCCCCACACAAAAAACATCTGAAGTAGAATATTTTAGATGTTCTAAAATATTATATGGGTAAAATATGGGTGTTTTTGGCCTTGATTAAGTTGAAAGTTAAGATACATTTTTATGTGTTATTATCTTTGGAGCAATGAAAGTTTCAAAGTAAAAACTGACACTTTTATCCTTTGTGAGACAAAACGGTACATCTTCTCAAACTGTACTAAAAAAAATCTACATTTATATATTTTATTTCCACTTTCACTGCATTAAATGTTTTCAGCAGCTTTAGACCTATCCATAGATATAGGATTTTTCATATTTTTAAAATCTAAATCTTTTCTATGTTTTATGCCTGTTTTGGCCAAAAAAAGAGAGGTCATTTTAAAGAAAAAAACATTTAAAATATTTTCCAAAAATAAACTCTAAAGTGGAGTACTTTATATATGGGTGTGTTAGCCTTGACCAAGTTGAAAATTAATAACAGCACAGATTTGTATGCATTTTTTTTTTTAGCGCAACAAGAATTAAAAGTAAAAACTGATGCATTTAGCCTTGGTGACCCAAAATGGTACATCTTACAAAACTGTAATAAAAATTACAGTTTTATAAGACGTTCACGCGTGATTTCATTGGCTCATAGTAGTACGTCAGTGTCTCATGAAGCAGCTGCTGCTCACTGGACTACGTGGGAGATGCTATCTGTCGCGGCCGCAGACACGTTCAGCTGGTCGCACATTTTGAAAGTGGGAACTGGCCAGGTTCCTCATTCCTGACCCTAACCCAAACCTGACCCTGGTCTTGGGCCACAGCTGACCCTAGACTAGCCTTAGACCAAACCAGGAAATCTGTCAGATCCCCATCACTCCTTCCAGTGTGGTAGGAGGTGTTCAAACCTACAATCACAACCAGGTTTCCATTTTCACTCCAGACTTAACTTCACCCCTTTCCACCATCCACCTTACTGCCGTCAAGGGGTTGAACCGTTTCCCTGAGTGAGGGGGAAAAACACTTGCGGGGATTTTATGGAGTTCAATATTTCAAGGACTTGTATTTACAAAAACTATTTTTTGTAAATATTATGTAATACATTTCTCTATATTTTGCGCCATGTGGTTGTCTGTGTGTGTTTACAAAGTTCCACTTCCCTCAAGTAGCCAATCCAAGAGTCTTCTGATCTAGCCTCATTATTAACCAATTCATATAAATAATATTCCAAATAAATATTCATATATGTAATATATGTTGCACATGTGCGACAGACTGGCGACCCGTCCAGGATGTACCCCGCCTCTCACCCGGAACGTTAGCTGGAGACAGGCACCAGCTTCTCCCAACCCCACTAGGGACAAGGGTGTAAGAAAATGGATGGATGGATGGATGTTACACATGCATTTTGGAAGGCAATAGAACTATGTCGGTATTGAAACTTGATGACATGAAGGGGCTTGTGGTAATATCACCACACCTATTAACTGTTTCTTGTTAATAAAACCAAAGCTTAGATTAATTTGGTTTTCATGGGAAAGTTATTTAAAAGCGCTATCAAAAATATGTGGTAATAATGTGAGTCAATGGGACAGAAGGTGTTAAGTGTGTACAAAGTGCATATCTTTTGTTCTACATACCTTACATTGAAAGGGACAAAGAAATAAAAAAATTAAAAAATAAAAAGTCCTGGCCAAGATTCATAGAATTCACAATTATTCTGACTGAGATATTGAGAATCAAAAAAGCAGTAAAGCAGGATGTCTCATTTTGGGCAGCCAAGGTGACTCAAGAGTTAATTCAATAGCAAATAGTAGCTTTGCTGTGGATTACGTGATTTAGCAGCTGGTCACTTTGAAGAACGGACAGCAATAAAGAGGAGAGGAACGGTGAAGCTGTGGTCAGCTTTCTGATGGAGCTGCAGTTTTATCCCACAGTGTGAAACACCAGAAATACATAATGTTACCTTGTGATGTTAATTTTATTGTTCCTTTGGATTTAAGATATAAAAAATAAAGTTCATGTGTAGCTATTGCATTGCCTAAGTACAAAAGGTTGCACATTAAAAAAAAGTGCCAGAATGTAATTACATATGTATAGAGGAATAATAAACTGAATCTTTATCATTATGTTTAGGCCAGCAATGAGTTTCTATAAGATAAAATGAAATATGTGGGTTCAGTTAACTCCAACAGAACTTCAACCTCCAGGTTCTCCGTTGCTGAGTGCCAGCTGCTGTGCGCTCACGTCCACAGTGAGGAACGCGGACCATCTTCTGAGGTAAGCGTGATGTACATCTAGAAAGAAAAGAAGTTAACAGTTGATGTCAGTGGGAATGTACAGAAACGCACTGCATTCAGCGGAGGAAAAACAAAAAAAGGCATAATCTCATAATTACTCGATCAGGATCTCGTGAGAAAATATCTTTCAACAACTACAATGTTAAACAAGCTACTTGAGCTCAAACAATTTGAGGAAACTGATTGCCTCAGTTTAGGTTTATTGAACTAAACAATTGAGTTTCAAAAATATTAAATGTAAGTACATTTAACTCATATTTTCTGTGAGCAGTAAGGAGAAGGGAGAGTTATAGTGCCAGTTTATTATGGAAAGTGAACTATAAGTGTCCTACACTCATAATGTTATTACGAGTTTAATTAACTATTAAATTGAGTTTAAATTACTTAAAACGTGTTGATTGTACTCATCACTGAATCAGTTACTTAGATGGTAAATTTGATTTAAAGAAGATCCAATTCAGCAAAGTTATTCAGCCTCATTGGTCTGATATAATTATAACATTCTAGTTGTCACAACTTCCAGGTACTCAATTCATTTGAGGAAACCGAATGCCTAAAACTGTTTAAGTTACCTTAACCCAATACAAACAGACATATTATACTACAATAAAACGAAATAAGGACTTTACTCAAAAGAAAATATGCAAACTTGCTTAAGAAATAGTTTTCAAAACTTAAAAATTTAGGTATTTGCAAGTTGTAAATAATTTAGTAACATTGACTTGTGCAATTTTAGTGAGCGTGACTTAAGCTAACTTCCTAAATCAGTGAGAATATTGTAATTACTTCACACTGATTTGTGATAAAGGGGCCAGCAGTGACGCATCAAGCTTCATTTCCTGTCCTTTCCTCCTTCAGATCTACCTTCCAGTCTATTGGCGGCGGTAATGCGCTTCAATTAGTTTACTATCCGCCAATAAAAGAAGAAGAAGGAGACGCAAGCTACCGCCCTCTTTCTAAGCAACGGTGTTCTTATAGAACAGATATCTGGCATTTAATTACTGAAAATATCCTGACGAGAAACGAGCATTTAGTTCCTAAAACAACTGCGGAAGTAGACCAAAGTAGCTCTCCTTCAAAGTAAATTAAGAGAACTACTAACATGAATCACAGTTGCGTTTTTAATAATAGCTAACGCCAGTGTTATTAATAATGTCCTTTTTCACTGTAACTGAATACGTTTGGTCTGTTCAGCCATATCCTTTAATATCCGTCACATACAAAAATATATTTCATGAGAAACATAATGGGGGGGGGGATCTGAAGAAATTAGTACAGAATTGGAGTGGCTTCTGTTCTGCTTAAGATGCAGTATGATCATTTCAAAAATAATAAATGTATTCGAGCACCAAAATCCCGTAAACAGCAGGGTCAAGTATTTGCCTGGAAGCCATTAGTTTCAGCTAACTTGATCCAACGCCTCCCTTCAGTTGACCGAAGAAGACTTCCGGTGGCTTGTCATGGCGGTGGATCCATGGTGAATCCAATAGAAAGGGGAAAATATTCGCCCGCTTTGTCCTTTCTAAGCCACCCAAGTCATATTTTCATGGGGAAATACGTCTGTCCACACCGACTTTAAACCTCGGACTTCCCAACAGAGCTGTGTGTCCCCACGGCCGGCCATGGCGGCTCACAAACCAGTGGAATGGGTCCAGGCCGTGATTACCCGATTTGATGAGCAGGTAAAATGGGCTAATTGAGGTGGGCTAATTCAGCGGCTTTGTTGTAGCAGCACAGAGGTTCAGTCTTTAAACAGATGTTACATGCACATTGAGTTAGGAAGCGGTTTTCCAGCCGACTAAAGAAATCAACCCGTTTAAAACACTACAGCTGAGCTCGGTGCTGCTAACGTCGTTTCTTCCCAGCTCTCATGTTTCTCGCAGTTCAGCCGTCTTGGGGGAAAAAGCGGTCAGACTTAGAAAGATGTACAGTAAAACATCGTTACGGAAGTTTTAAAGATGATTGAGCAGAGTGGAGCTACTTGGCTAATTTTATTTGATCCCGGATAGCAAGCTAACAGTAGCAGGCCAAATGTACCAGCCGGTCGTAAACAAATGCCCTGCTAAAGTTCCTGCTGTGGAGTCCGAGCCAGTTTTGCTTCCTCCTCATATCTGAGCAGTTTAATGTTCAGATATGTGGGGCAACGTGAAGCTTAATGCTTCCTGTTAGCAGGTGAAACAACAAAGGTCTTTGCCTCTTTTTAAAGAAGCCGTTTTTTGACGTGTTCTTGGCATTGCTTCTGGAAAACACTTGGAAAAATGACAGTCGTAAAATCAGAGAGTGCTGACGTCGGTGTTCTAATCACTTATTAATGTCTTTGTTTTCAAAGCCGCTTAGAGTTTTTTTTTAAAGTGTTAATTGGAATAAATTATGGCTTGTTACTCAGATTTACCAGCTCAACTCGGATTACGGCAGTTAAGAGTTATTGCTACCCTGAACTCCAACTAAAGCCTTTCTGATATTTTGGTTAATCTTGGTGACATTATTTGTGACCTGAACAGTTTTATTTTCTTAAAGCTTTTTTGTTGTGAAGTTGGCAACATGTAGGTCTTTTTTAGTGTGTGTGTGTGTGTGTGTGTGGGGGGGGGGTACTTATGTGCTTGAGTTTGACTGTGGATCTTACCTTATATTTTCTAATACACAGCTCTATCTTGTCTCTGTGTACTCGGTATGGAGCGATTTATTGGGCAGCCGATTTCCTTAATTTTGGAGATCGGTGGATACTTACATGTGAAGTCGATCTTATCCACCAATCTTATCTTCCACAGCAAAGGTCTAAAAATCAACCACTGTCCTCTTCTGCTCTCCTGTGAGAGAAATTGACTGATACACGGGCCCATCATGTCTGCACGTTTTCAGTTAATAGTCACCCCACTGTTGAAAACTCAGAGACTTTTAAGCTATATTTAGCGACATTTCAGACAATAAAAAAGCAATATCAGCCAAAATTGGAATCAGGAGGTTAGGCTTTTGAAAAATTGGTAATTGATGATCGACTAGAAAACTGCAATTGGTGCACCCCTCCTTTTTACTTTCCTAGTAGTCATTTAGCTGCTCCTGTTTGGTTTTTTCTGCTTCAGCTCTTCTACTTAATAACTCAGGGCTTAAAGAAAGAAAGAACATATCTTTAAGCTTGGAAAACTACTCCGGATGAAAATAGTGCTACTTGTGAGATTAATTAGAGACCATGTCACATTCTTACTTTAGTTGGAACATTTATTGCCTTTCTGTTTAATTAATTACTTTTTGTTTATCATAGCTGAATTTGTGACCCTCTCTACTCCTTTCCTGTTCTCATCCTTCTCTGCTGCATCTCTCTCCATAGCAACAAGTTTGTTCAAATGAAGTAGTTTAACCTTTGTCTTTGCTGAGCTGGCATCTAAACTATTTACACTTTTTGATTTGTTGCCTCTTTCCCCAACTTTATGTGGTGCATTTTGGAGAACATTTTTCCATTTAGTGCCTCTATCTCTCGCCTGTTTGTTCTCACCAGAATCAGTTCCAAATTAACTGATTCTGCAGTAAATTAGCCAATTTTCAGAATGTCCTTTGTTGGTTTGGAGGACTGATGCTGCAGAAATCGACAATAAAAATATATATCAAGTGCTGCTAACGTCGTTTCTTCCCAGCTCTTATGTTTCTTGTAGTTCAGCCGTCTTTTACTAAGTGGCGTAGTAAAAGTAGTTAATGTGGCAAATATTGCATAAAAAACAATAAGAACTTGATGTTGACCAATAGGAGACAATTTTACTGTTGAAAATTATACAGAAATATTTTGTCTCTGTAAAATCAAATACGTTTGTGAAGTTCTTTGTATTGCTTGCAATCTTTGCACATTTACTCTGGCCAGTCATTTACATATTTCTATTTTTATTACTATTTTTTGCAGGATCAGTCTTCCATCATTCGTCTTCACTTCATCTACATTTCTGTGAATTTGTACATGAAGGTTTAATTACTGGATTTAGTGTTTGGAGTCCTTTGATAAAGCACTATATAATTTCAGGCACTTTATCATTTCTTGTTCAATTGTAGTGATGTTAGATAAAGCTTCATGATGCATTGAGGCTTTCCATCAAATTGCTCCACTCATGATCTGCCCAGCCTTGGTGCTTCATTTGCTCTACCGCGCCATCATGTGGACAATATATGTGTAACAGGCAACATGAGAATGAAGCTTTAATGTGAATAATTGAATGGTGTTTATGAGGCCAGCACATCAATTCTGAATATGGTCTGAATATTGTCATAATCTGTTTATGTTGCAATGACTGGATCGAAAAGAAAACTGGGAACAAACATTTTTCTGCTTTAAAATTTTTTTTTTCGTGCTATGCTTGGCTTCGGACAGTTTCTCTGTTTTGAGATGATTTCGTCCGATATAGCGAGCAGATGAAGCGCTTCATCTGCATTCTGTGCTTGTGTACTCAGAAATGCACCCGCAGTTTTATAGAAATTAAAATTTTCTGTCCTCCCCAATATTTAGGATTCTGCAGTTGCAGAGTGTTGCTGTATGTTTATATGCTGTCTTATTTTTGCATCTTAAATCGACTAAGCCGAGCGTGGGCATCTTGCTCCAGTATTAGTATTCTTGCCTTTATGCAGGGCTCTATAATGCCTCAGCAAAGATGAGGTCTTTTTTATTTCTTTAAAGTTCATTTAAACACAACAGACACTTCACCCTTTAAAACATCAGAAATTAGGAGAAAGAAATTAGACCACAGGAGCCGCTGTGTTGGGTTTTTGACATTATTATAAATGATTTTATTATTACTAAGTGCTGAGCATTTTATGAGGAGAGATCAAAATGTTGCCACACATGGAAAATTTTGGTCCATCGCAAAAAAAGGCTCTCAAATAAATTGCAAACACACATGCAATAAAATCTTTATACCAAAAAATGTGAAAAGGGAGGAAGGCAACTTTTTTTGCTCTCCTTTATTTCGATTCACAAGCAAACTGAGGAGCCAGTTCCTTGAGTCACATAGTATGGGCCCACTTGCAAGGCTTCAAACAGATTGTCTGCCTCATACTGTCATGCCTGCTCCATTAACACATGCCTTTATGGAACACAATCCAGCTCAAATATGCATGATTTTTAACACGTAAACAACACTTGATCGTTGTATACTTTCTGATGAACTGTGGGGTTAAACCATTTCTGACCTCACCTGGAATCAGATTTCAGGGTATTGCAGACTAAAACACAACAGATGAAAAATTGAAATTGATGAAAATGGGTTTATGCTTTTCTTAGAATTTTACAAAGCATTCCATCCTGTTACATTTGTCTTTAAAACTCATTTAGGATTTGGAGAAAAATTCTGTAATTTTATTATCTTATATGCTACATACTTACAGCTCTGTGACCCTAAGTCACGCAACAGGTAACATATTCAGCATTCAACTTCAAAGTTGTGGAAGTTTGCCATAATTATGTATAATGCCTGCAGAGATGCTGTCCATTCCAATTAAAAACTGTGGGACGGCTGGAATTGATGTAATGGGCCAGGCAATAATAAGTCCGTTGTAGGATGATACGACCCTTTTCTTGAAATGTGAAGATCAAATCCTCTTGGCTCTTTAAACCATGAACTTGTTTTCTAAGGCCTCTGAACTTCAACTAAGCTTAAAGCATAGCTGAGCTGTTTTCCCTGAAGACCATCCACTTCCACTATTTAACGTAAAAGAAGATTTGAAATACTTGGGAGTAGTGATGACAAGAATAAATCGGTGTCTGATGTGGTGAATATCTGGAACAATATTCATATGGTAAGAGTCTAAGTAGGATGAAGAGCCTCTCCAGATTTATCTACCCAACTTGTTCTCTTTCTGCATCGACGAAGATGATCATCCGCCGTCACTGGTGGCCATGGTTACTAGCGTGAGCATTCATGGCAGCCTCTGTTGTGGTGAACCAGCTGTAGCGCAAGAGAGAGAAAGTTGAAGACAGTGAGCAGCATGTTCACCTAGGTGATTGACAGCGCTCAGATGCTCCTCCTAGCTCTAATTGGTTGCTTCCGACGAAGCAGTAAATTTCTTCAGATGACAGCGGGTCTACAGAGAGGATGAGCAGCTCCATATTTTTCACAGATCTGTCTCATACTGTCACGACATTGACATTGTGTTCTTGTTTTCCTCCAGCTTCCTATTAAGGTTGGACATCAGAACACACACAGCAAAGTCAGCACAGACCACAACAAAGAATGCTTGATCAACATCTCAAAGTACAAGTTCTCCCTTGTTATCAGCGGCCTCACCACTATACTCAAAAATGTCAACAACATGGTAAGTGTTGCAGTAATCATAGTAATTGTTTGTGGAAAAAGCCAGTATTGGCAACAACAGATTTTTTTTCACTACTGTCACAATTACTGTTCTGCTGTTTCCAACTGACAGCATAGTGAACTTGATTGTCCTTGGTAGTCACATGCAGACTGGACTTGTTTAAAATAACTCAATGAAGAATTTTAGTGTACACATTTTTAATTGGAACAAGAAATGAAAGTCTTAGTATAGTCTTGTCATATTTCTAACAAGCTCAATACAAAAGCTTAGCTTGGTCAAGAAAAAAAGTGTTTTAAGTTCTTGGGAAATGTAGGATGAGCATATCGTAAGTTACTAACTCAAAGCTGCCAGAGAGCATGGCTAATAGTCCCCCCCCACATACAAATCATCTGCTTCTTATTAGGACATAGTGAAAGTTTTAATACCTGTGCACGGGATAAGCGTGTTGGATAACACCGGGTTACAAAAAAAATATTTTTTAGAAGTTGTCTATGTTTTTTCAACTGAATTAGGACTATTTTGCAACACTGAATCAAAAAATCACATCCATTTTTCTCAATCAGCTCAGGTTTTTATTCTAATCTGTTTTAGGGTCATGTTGATGAGCTGAATCCAAAAATCACATTGGTTTTGCTCAATTAGATCAACTTTCTGAACTATAGAGCAACATGAGCATCAAAATGCAGGACTTGTTCTCACATCTGGATCGGTTTCCTGAGAATCTGAGATCAGTGAGTGATGAGCAGGAGGAGAGATTCCATCAGGACAGGAAAGAGACGTGGTGTTCAATTCACATTTACTTACCCTTATCAGTGTTTATTATTCAATTTACAGAAATCCAAGTTTGTAACATTTAATTAATGCACTCTAATAAAAAGCTATTTTTTTCTCCTAAAAACATTTTTGGATGAGAAATATTAACGGAAATGAACTGATAATGTCACAAAAATGTCATCAATTTGGTCAGAAGATCAAATTTCTCTAAATCAGATGAAAAACCCCAGACAACGTTTTGGCTGTTGACCAGTGTAATCGATGGATATATACTGTACATACATGAGTGTGTGTATATATGTATGTAATGTGTGTGTGCATTTTCATGTATTTATCTCTAACTGCTCCAACACATTACATTGATGGGTTTATTTTTCCAACAGCGGATATTTGGAGAAGCCTCCGAGAAGAATCTTTATCTTTCTCAGCTCATCATCCTTGACACACTGGAGAAGTGCCTGGCAGGGGTGAGTTATTCCTCAGATTTCTTTGACAAATTTCCTTCATGGTACTATATTTAAAATGTTTGTAGAACTGTTATGCAAACAGAAAAATGGAAACCTCACCAGTAACCCAATTTGTAGAAATAGAAATATATAAGTTTTACATCTCCTGCCTCATCTTGAACTTGAACTGAGAATGTGATTACGGTACTTTTTTTTTTTTTCTTTTTTTTAGCAGTTGCTGACTCATAGCTAATCCACTATTTCAAACTGGACAATCAAATTAAGCTGCTCACATTCTTTTCTTTTCTCCCCTGTCTCTGCAGCAATCTAAAGACTGCTTGCGTCTGGATGAGACCATGTTGGTGAAGCAGTTGCTGCCAGAGATATGCCATTTTATCCACACGTATCGTGAGGCCCACCAGCACGCGGCAGAGCTGCGTGCCTCCGCCTCAGCCGTCCTGTTCTCTTTGAGCTGCAACAACTTCAATGCCGTTTTCAGCCGCATCTCCACCAGGCAAGGCATTTACCCAGTGCACTGTTGTTTTAAATGCTTCTAAAACCAGGAATAATGAAAAAGTAGATGTTAGATCAGTAAAGACATAGTAATCACCATGTTTATGGTAATAAAATGTTTTTATTATGCATAAAAATTGTAGAATTGCTACTTGTAACGCTATCAAAATACTATATTAAAGCTGCAGTTGTAGCTTTATAAGCAATGTTTTTTTTTTTAACATATTTGTTAAAATTGTAACTATATGTCATGACAGTATAACACGAGACACTCGTGTATGTGCTGCTCAATGTGCTAAAAGCAGAGAAATAACTTTTCACTATAGGAAAACTGTTTACATCCCGTCGTTGGCGGCCATGCTTACTAGCCTGAGTCTTCATGCCAGACTCTCTGGCGTTCTAGTGGGAACTAGCTGCTGCGAAGCAGAGAGAAAGGGGGAGAGTCTGACAAGCACTTATATGAGGATGACTGACTGACCCTCCTCATTAGTTCTGTGTATTTCTGCAGATAGCAGTAGGAGCACAGGGAGAGGCAGAGGAGCTTCACTTTTTTTTTTTTTTTTTTTTGCAGATGATGTATCTCATTCTGTACTGCCACGACATAACGTCAGTTTGAACAGATGTGTAAAAACTAAAACACAGTTATTTTTAATAAAAGTTGCATATTGCAGCTTTAACAAATTCAAGTATAGTTGGAGTTATTCTGACTCGAGTCAGAGTCATTTGATTTTGACTATCTGCTGGAACTTTGGCAGATATTTAGAATCTTTTGAAGTTATTCAACTCGGTTGGTATCCTGCTCCTGCCAATCTCTGTTGTTGAAGAAAGTGATCTTCCTCCTGCCCGCTCACATATCTCTGATGTTGTTTTTGCTGAAGAGAGTCCTACAGCTTCCTCCTACACACCTCATTACTCCTCTTAACTCCTCCTCAGCCCCAGTTTGAATTCCCTTTGAATTCTCTCAAACTCCTCGGTTGAACCGGGGACAGCTGTGTTGAGAACTGTCGCCTCTGCGTACGATGCTCCAGCTCTATGACTGAGCTACATGGTTCCCCAGGTGTGAGCACTTTTTAAAGGACATATTCATGCTTTGATTTTTTTTTTGCCCGGGAAGAAATTGTGGTATCGAGTAACCGCTGACGACATCTCTGGAGCTTCTGTACCTGTCGAGAAAGTGTCTTGCTCACAACCCCCAAAATAAATATTGAATATAGTTTAAAACTATTTATTAATGAACCATGTTCATTATTCAAATAAACAATATTAATTTGATCAGTTCTCAAAGACCATTTTACATCCAACCAGGTAAATGAAAGCTTTTCTGTCGCAGGCTGCAGGAGTTGACGGTGTGCTCAGAAGATAATGTGGATGTTCACGACATCGAGCTCATGCAGTACATCAATGTGGACTGTTGCAAATTGAAGAGGCTTCTGCAAGGTTGGAATTTGCTTATTTAATATTGTTGGTTTAAAAAAAAAAACAAAAAAAACCTGCCTGACAACTTTAGATCTATTGAATACTTACACCTGAGGGGCGATGTCACTTTGAATGGGAATGAACATTCTGTAATCATTTATTTTATGTTAGGTGTTTTTATTGTGATGGTTTTTTTTGTAGAAGTTATTTAACTCTTTTATTAAAGGATTTTTTTTTAATTGTCAAAAGAAGCTAAATATTGTTGATCAAGATTGTAGTATGGTAAATCATCCAAGGAGCTGAATACTTTTTATATACTTTTTATACGAGATCTTGATCTCAATGTGGTTTTACCTGGTTAAATGAAGGAAATAAAAAAAAATAAGAAAACATATGTATACATATCTGCTGTTTCTACGCCTGTACGTGTGTTTCAGTTTGAAAGTCACTCCATGTATTCTCCAGACACATCAGGAGATTTAGTTGTGCATGATGTTTTTTTCTTCTTTTCATTAGAAACCGTGTTAAAGTTCCGGGCTCTCAAGAAAGCCGCACAGCTTGCTGTCATCAACAGTTTAGAGAAGGTGTTTTCCCACTATAATAAAGAATAAAACCATCATTTCATTTACTTCATGGAACCAGAATATGATTAAATGATCCTGGTTTTTCTCTGCAGGCATTTTGGAACTGGGTAGAAAATTATCCTGATGAATTTACGATGCTGTACCAACGCCCTCAGACAGATATGGCAGGTATGTATAGATTAAAGTTTTGTTAACTTTGAACCAGACTGTCATTCTGAAGAAGACACACAGGGGTTTGGCCTTCAGAAGGGGGTTAGTTAAACCAAGACAGTGCTATGTCGTTTATAGTTAATGAGTATGTCGGAGTCATATTTATGAAATGAGCCATCATAGAGCGTTTATCTAAATGTCAGTGCAAGGGAACCTTCTCTGCAAGAGCACCTCCCAAATTGTCCAGTTTGCGAGATTGGAGGCGCAAGCAATCTGCGCCAAGGTACAAAAATGTGGAGCCACAGTCTGACCCAGAATGAAGACAACGAACCACCAGAGCCACGTCTTCAAATGAATGCATCACAGAGGTGGTGGTACAAATTTATTGATGGAACTTGACTTAATGTCGTGTTTTGATTGTTGATTCTATGTTGCATTGTGTTTCTGTGTTTGATATGATGTAAAGCATTTTGAAATGCCTTGCTGCTGAAATGTGCTATACAAATAAAATTTGATTGATTTGATTGATTTACACCTCACCATCCACACCAACTACCTACAATATGGAGCGTAGTTTAACTATGGTGTCCATGTATGCCAGATATCTATAAAAATATTAATGTTGGCATGATATGAATAAAATAAGCAAAGTTTGGGCATAATTATGGAGTTGATGATTTCAATAACGTCACCGAATGCACTTGGGTCATTTGTTTCCCAAGACAAAAATTGCGAAGCAAAGTAAAATAGTTATATTCAAAACATTATATCCTCAAGGAGGCAGCTAAAAGCTAGCACACAGGGCTATTACAAGCAGAAGGCTCAATGCTCCCATCAAACCAATGACCAGGACGTCACTATCATGATATTCATGTCTAAAATAAGCTTTGCTCTCATTTTAGCTTTATTTGGAGATTATTATTTTGCTGTGTACCTGCTTTCAGTAGAGAGAAGGAACTGATGCCTCAGTCAGACAAAGTCTTTCTTGATAACCACTGATGTGGGTACATTCCTGAGAAAAATCACATTTAACCAGAAACGTCAAAGAGGCTCTGATGTCTGGGAGCAATGTAAGGAATCTTGTGCGTTGTAGTATGAATTGGACTGTTTTCTGTTTAGGATCCAATTAGATTTTGTGTCATTAAATCCTGTGTTGCTCATAAAATGAATTGGATCTGCTTCTCCTGTGAAGTGCATTGAGGAGGAAATTGTTGTGAATTTGCACTAACGTACATCGTTTCGTCTCGTTCACAGAAGCGGCAGAGAAGCTGTTTGACCTGGTAGACAGTTTTGCAGAGAGTGCCAAGAGGAAGGCAGCTGTATGGCCGCTCCTGATCATTCTACTGATACTTTGTCCAGAGATTACTCATACAATCTCTAAAGACACAGTGGAAGAGAGCAAGGCCAACAAGGTGGACTGAAGGAACTCTCCAAACAATCACATTTAAACAGGTCATTGGTGTTATCAGTCACTTCACTTCTGTTTTGTGTCTGCAGAAACTCTTTTTGGATAATTTGCGGAAAGCTCTAGCCGGCCAGGGCGGGGGCAAACAGCTGATGGAGAGTGCTGCGATTGCCTGTGTCAAGCTTTGCAAAGCTTCTACTTACATCAACTGGGAGGATCATTCAACCATTTTCCTTCTGGTCCAGTCTATTGTCATGGATCTCAAGGTTTGACTTCTCTCTCTTATTTTTCCCTTTGTCGAAATAACGACAAAATGTCCATCCGTATAAAAGTCGGGGGTCATTTACATCAAATACCATTTAAGTTGGGATGTTTGGATCTAGGCTGTTAAGTTTTGAGTGAGGTTTTCTTGTTCCTCCAGACTCTGCTGTTTAACCCAACCAAACCGTTCTGGAGGGGGACCAGCAGTCAGAACGCTGACGTGGAACTCATGGTGGATTGCTTTGTTTCATGTTTCCGCATCAATCCTCACAACAACCAGCACTTTAAGGTAGATTGACAGGATGTAGAACTCATTGTATGGACACACTGCTTGTGATAAATGTGCTGCCTTTGACTTCATTTTTCCTCTTTGCTCTTTAGGTCTGTTTGGCCTCCTCCTCCCCCTCAACCTTCCACTTTGTCTTAGTCAACTCATTGCACAGAATCATTACCAATGTAAGTGTATAGAACACATTTTCTGATTCCTTACTCACTTGCTTTATTTTAAAAATTTTTGACGTTACTTTTGTTGTGTCGCCTACTTTCAGTCTCACCTAGACTGGTGGCCAAAGATCGACGCAGTGTACCATTACTCTGGAGAGCTTCGCTTTATGTTCTCAGACACCCTGAACAGGGTGGTGCAGAGCACTGGCACTCATGCTCCACTACGCATGACACCGGTGAGCTGATGACTGCAAGCCGTACAGCCGACATATTGCAATAGTTACTATAAGTATTTACTGGCAAGCCTTTATTGAAGGACCATTACAAGATAACACATTTGGAAATGCTACTTGTAGTTGCAGTAATTGTCACCACTGTGCCCTTTGTCTCACTATAGAGTCTGACATTCATTGGAAAGAAGACCACAAGCCTTAAGTTTAAAGAGAAAGCCACAGAGCAAGACACTCGAAGTTATAAGTGCCTTCTTCTCGCTCTGGTCAAGCTCATCCATGCAGACCCAAAGCTGATGTTGCACGTAAGTAAACCTAACCTGGTGGCTTGGATAAAAATAACTGCTATTAATGCAATTCTTTTGCTCAGACTGATTTTTTTGTTTGTTTTAATAGTCTTATGTTGATTTAAATGGAATTCAGCTAATTGTGAGGTTACAGCAGCAACATTTATTTAAGTCAGAATTACTTTAGCTTGATTTCCACTTTGTTTATGTGATAGAATCCAGTGAAGCAAGCTTCAGAGATCCAAAGCAGTACAGCAGAACTCATCACTGGCTTGGTGCAACTGGTTCCTCTGAACACCACTACTCAGCTGTCACAAGAAGCCATGGAGGTCAGACTGTCATTTTCTCACTGCCATGCTATACCTAAATCACTCCATCTCCTGCCCATTAACATTGTGGACTTGACTCTGATGTATACCCTTTAAATCATTTGTATCTATTCATATACGTGGTTACACTGTGGTCAATCGCTTAATTGATTTCTAAGATGCGAATGAAAAATGATCTGTTAATGGAATGTGATGGACCTCAGTGTAACATGTAACAGTTGATGAGTTAAAACTATGGAAGCTTTGTGGCATTCAACAAAAATGAGTCTATTAAAAATAAGTCACAATAGTTAGTCATTAGCGTACCAGTGCTTATATTACTATTAATATAGATTTGATCCAAAGGTGACTGCTCTCCTGACACATTGTACACTTATGTCTGTGAATCAGTTGAAATCAGTTAATCTTTCCATCTCTGTAGAAGAGACCTGAACACAAGAGAACTCCAACCAAAATTTTACATAAAGTAATGATTTTACTATAGTTACTCTTAAATGTTTTATGTCGTGGCAGTAATTCACTAATGTAGAGAGTTTTGTTTTTCCTTCCCTCTCTTCTCTTTGTTTAATTTTCAGGCTCTGTTAGTTCTGCACCAGCCAGAGACCATAGAGCTGTGGAATCCTGATGCCCCCATTGAAACATTTTGGGACATCAGGTACTAAACACTCCCCTGGCCTCTGGTAATAGAATAGAATAAAATAGTATATACTTTATTGATATTCTATCAATTAATTAATTCTATCAATTATAATTAATCACACATTTTGTAGTTCAGTGCAATCTAATTTATTATTATTTTTTTTTTAGAAGAAAAGGTGTATATATTAGAATGGTTTTTAACATATGGATACGTTCATCATTATATTTACTATCTTACTGCCAGCAGACATGACTGTACCTGCTTTAGCCTTTTAATATACATCCTTTGTGGACCAATCCATCAATGTATATATTTTATGTTTGTTCTGCTTTCAGTTCGCAGGTGCTTTTCCTAATCTGCCGAAAATTAATTAGCCAACAAATGGTGAACAGAACAGAGGTTTTGAAATGGCTGAGAGAGATCCTTATCTGCAGGAACAAGTTTTTGCTCAAGAACAAGGTGCCGTCTGTTTTCTTATTGGTGGCACAATGCTTCTCTGAAAGCTGCAACGGCGTGCACGTCGTTATTTATGCGTAACAATGTGTTTGTCCTGATTATCCCAGGAGTGTGCCACTATGGGGGGTGGCATTCCCATCTGTCGGCAGGCGCAGACTAAACTTGAGGTCTGTCTCTACCTGTTCCTGTGGAGCCCAGACACGGAGGCGGTGCTGGTGGCCATGTCATGTTTCCGTCATCTATGTGAAGAGGCAGACATCCGCAGTGCAGCGGATGAGGTGCCCGTCCAGACTATTCTCCCCAACTATGCCACTTTCAGTGAACTGGCTTCTGTGAGCACCATGATAGGAACAGGTCTGTACTTTTGGTTTGCATTTCATTAAATTAGCCTCTGCCCTGGTAATTAGATTTTTTTGATTGGCTGATTCATGAAAAAAAAAAAAAAATTTGTTCTGAGTAATCAGTTGATCTAAATTTACTGATCATATAATTTAGACCAGATTAAATAAAAAATCTGATACATTTCTAGACAGCATAACCATGTTTGATCACACCTTATTTACATCCTTATCATTATTGTAAGAATATAGGTTATATGGGCACATGACCAATATGCCACTATCTTGCCATATTGATCAGTTTACTGAGTCATCTATTTGATATTAATGGTGTTGCTTTGCTGTCAGCAGTTCATTGTATTTGCATAGGCGTGTCACGATAACAAACTTTGCTGGACGATAAATTGTCCCAGAAGTTATTGCGATAAACAATAATATTGTTGTTTTGAGATCATTTTCAAGTAATGTGAAAGTAATGGCATAATAATAACAATGTAAGAAGATATTCTCAAAGATCAATAAACTTTAAATTTTAATAAACATTTAGCACGGACACTTTAAGACTCTTTAAATATACAAAATAAAAAAACAAAAGCAAAACATCAAATGAAATGAATTATAAAGTCTCTGGAAACAAAACTGTCCTTCAAAAAAGGCTAGTAGAAACCAAAGCAGCAAGCTGAAAACTTTATCATCCAGTTTTTGGTAGAAAGAGAGAAACAATAAATTATGCCAATGGAAATTATTGAGTTCATTTTAATTTATCATGCAATTAATTGACTTATTGCGACAGGCCTATGTTTGCCTGCTTCTATAATCTTTTTTTTTTACCTGTTTAAACAACCAATATAAAATCAGGGAGTAAAGGACTCGAATTTAGCAGCATGATCGACAGCGCTAATAAAACAAAATTCATATCACACCAAACTAATGTGATCTATTTCTGGTGTTTTACACCCTGAGCGCAAAACTGCAGCCCTGACAGAACGCTGACCACATGCTGCACCGCTTCACTCTTCTTCATCGCTGCCCGTTCTTCAGAGACGAGCTGCTACAGCACTGCGGCGGCCATTTTGATCCTAATAGTAACGAATGTATGTGCCCCTATCGCTGCTCGTGATTAAACTCATGATTATGCTCCTCCATACTGAGCAGCTCTCTCATAGCTGACGGACCACTGAGAAATATTGTTTGGAGTTTTCAGTGGCATAAATCACGAGCCAATCAATGAATGGGGTCAGCTGTCAGTCACACAGCTTCCGCACTGTACTTGACTTGGTGTAGCTAGTAGGTACGACAATCTGAGCACAGCCGGACAGAGCCACGCTGGATCTGCTAATTTAAAATGAATCTGGCCGGGTTGGACTGGAACTGTACCTGTTGGAGGCGATCTAGTGGAAGAGCACCGGTTGGAATCAGGGGACACTTAGTGGAGAGCCATCAAGCAGTTTGGAGGTTCCCGCCCTAAGAAGCAACTGTGGCTGAAGAGGAAGGAAACAGTTTGGGCTGGTCATGGAGTCTCCAGTATAACACTCACTTAGGTCTAATTAGCCTGTCATGGGTCAGCCTGGTGCAGGGGTGTACTGTAATCAAACACAGAGTCACACCAAATGTAGAAAGTTTTTGAAATGAGTTAAATTGGCAAATTTTTCAGATTCCATAAACCTGGGATTTAAACTTACATCCACTGTAAATGTATCATAGCCCTGTGACATTCAGAAGATAAACCAATTTTTTTCAGATTTCCACAGTTGTTCCTTAGCAACATGTTTTTTCCCCTCCACAGGCCGCTCCACCTTACAAAAAAGAGTGATGGCCTTGTTGAGAAGAATAGAGCACCCTACACCAGGAAACATTGAGGTATTAGTGTTCCACTCTCACATGCTTCCATTGAATGTTTGCTTCTTAGTAATAGCTTTCAGTTTGGTTTAAAGTTAGTTGCAGTTTTAAGGTTTTATGAACTGTATTTATCAGGCTTTTAAAACCCTCTGTGTATGCTTTTTTAAAATAAAGAACAAGGGGCAGCTGGAAGGGGCCCTAACTATCTCTTTTCAACATTTTACTTCATTGAGGAGCTGATATGCTTTACTGTCTAAATATTAAGCTTTAGGTACCTGTTACCTGTCAGTTGTTTTGGATTTGTTACTATTACTCACTTTGTTTTCTCGTGCTGCTTCATGTAGGCTTGGGAGGACACCTATGCCAAATGGGACCAGAGCACAAAACAGATACTCAACTTTCCTAAAAATAAGGCTGATGATGGACAGGTAAGCAGGTTGTTAGTCAATCTATACCTGATTATTTTGTCAAAGCAATTGAACTTTACTACCTAAATACAAACTTTATGAAAATCTATAATTGAAAATGTAAATCTTCACAACTGTCAGCGATACAGATGTTAATGTTTTGTCTCTGAGGAGAGAAGACATGTGGTCACCTCTTCAGCCGAGACAGAATTAAAATCCAATCCATCTTAGAGTAACAGTATACCAAATCAAATTTTTCGAATAAACATAGCCAGCACAAACATTTGCCATTACTGATTGGGGGTCACGGCAGGTGGCCAGAGCAGTTGCACAAAAAAGAAACAAATGAACTGATATAGGACTAATTTCTATGTTAATGAACAGTAAAGAGTTAATAACAGGAGAGGGACAATGTTGAATTTTTGGCAGCAGCATGTCAGCCAATGCTCTCCTCCAAGAAGGCACCACATCCAAACAGCATGCCAGACCAGAGGCCTCATGCATTAAAGAGTCCACAGTTTTCACAATAAAAATTGGTGCAGGGACAAACTTTGAACAGTGCAGCACACAATTTTTTTTGATGTACAAAATTGTGTGCACCCATGTAGCTGCACATCTTTCCTTCATACCTCCCAATTTGCGAGGAATTGAGCACAGCTGCAGGTGCTGCCCTGTCTCCACCCACAAATGCATTATGTAAATTAGCACAGATACCCAGAAGGCTGTCAAATAACCATGGCAACAGATCCTGGTTTTAGTAGAGTAGTTTTAATAATAATTATAATAATAGTACATTTTATTTAAAACCTGTTGGAAAAAACTAAACTGTGAATATTTCTTTATTACTCACAGACACAAAACTACTGTTAGATCTTGTGTGAATCACAGATTTCATGCTGCATGTCATAAAATTCTGAACTTTTCTGTTCAGAACATTTGGAGCAAAACTTATTCAAGAACCTGCTTAACATCTTCACACTGATGTATTTCTTTTATAATATTTTTTCCTTAACATACACAAGTCAGTGAATGTAACTACACAAACCTGCTGAAATTGAATCACAAATCCAGCTTTATAAGCCACATTGGTGGAAAAGGCCCATTTGTCACGCTGAAGGTGGAGCAAAAGAATTTGTGTTGTGTGGGTAGTACCTGTCCCCATACAGCAGGGGGCGAATTCAGCATTAGAAACCAGGAATACCCCATGCCGGATGTTCAGGACCATGTGGCCCGGTGTGGCTGTTCAGAACGTCTGGCCGTACTTAGGACATGCAGTCATCAAATTACCAAAACATTCCAACAAAAGATGCATAAATTAAAACTGTATGTAACTTTTTTTTTTTTTTACTGTTTTTGTACCCAAACGGCGGTGAAGCCTCTTGGAACCTCATAAATATTTTAATACGAAGTTGGCTTCAGACTGAAGCTTCCGACTCAGGGAAATGGTTTGATTGAAGAGTGATTCCATTTACATATTCACTGCATTTAACAAAATTAATCTGCTGATCTTTAAAACAAACAAACAAAAAAAAGCATACTAAAATAGACCTAATACAGAAATATGCTATCACACTGCCATTGGTTAGAGCTTTCTTTAGCTGAAAGAACAATAAATGTTGCCAGAGTATCAGAAATGGAAAAATTGAGTTTCTGTCACTGTCCATAAAATATTTATGAATGTCACTGTGTGAACAGTCTGTTACAGTTGAGCTCTGTGTTTTCTGTCTCACCTGTCTGTGGTTAGAAATTAAATGGAGTGGAGTCATTACTTCAAAGCAGACTTTATTTAGTACTGAAGATTTGAATAGATCATCACAGAATTTCTCTGTGTCCCCACAGCAGGAGTGGATAAATATGACAGGCTTCCTCTGTGCACTGGGTGGTGTATGTCTTCAGCAGCGCAACACTCCAGGACTCGCCACTTACAGCCCACCTATGGGCCCACTGAGTGACCGCAAACCCTCCATGATCTCAGTGGGGCCCGGTGACATGACCAACTCGGCTCCCTCTTCCTGCCCTTCATCTACCTCCATCGAGACGCCCGTCAGCCGCTTCCTGGACCGACTGCTGTCTCTGTTGGTGTGTGGCCATGACAGGGTGGGCCTTCATGTCTGCACCAATGTCAAGGACCTACTGGGACTGGAACTGAGTCCTGCACTCTATCCCATGCTCTTCAACAAACTGAAAAACAGCATCGGAAAGTTCTCTGACGCTCAGGGACAGGTATGTTTAGCTATTGTATTATCTGTTATTAGGAATTCTACATATCAACCATAAAAAAGGTAGCGAAGTATCTGTAAGCACAATAAAACTGGGAAGAAGGCAGTCTCTGTTCGTAGTTATTACAGAGACCTTTGTAGTTATTATTTAAATTGTTCGATTAGATTGTCCTCTGTGGTTTAGGTCCAAAACATTCAAGATTGAATTGGTTCCAACCTGACTCTGAACTCTGTTACCTTGTGTGTCATTTGTAAACTAGTTTTTATAATTAGTCTGAGTTAAGGTTGAAGGATTCACCAGCTAGTGAAAACAGCACGAAGTTGATGTACTTAGTTTTTTGATTGATGTGATGATGTATAATCAATCCCTCTAAAATTGTTTTCAGGTACCCATTACTGATGCGAACACCCAGTTTGTGGAGCAGACTATAGCCATCATGAAAAACCTGTTGGATAACCACACAGAGGGCAGCTCTGAACACCTGGGACAGGCCAGCATTGAAACCATGATGCTCAACTTGGTCAGGTAGGGCCCAAAAACAAAATGATTTTTTATTTTTCTTTCATTTTGAACAAGCTGACATCTGGAGTTAGTTGTATGCAGCAAACATTTTTTTATAACAACATGATCCGTGTTAATGATCCTTATTAATTCCAGAAATACCCCAAATGACATGAACCAGCAATTTCCAAAAGTAATTGGTTTCTCTTCCTTACTTGTTGTACCAAAGAGGTTCAGTTCTCTGACAGGAACTTTATTCCACTGTTGGAATTCCTCTTGCTTAAAATATTCTAAAGCAGGCCATTAAAGGAAAGGTGGACTAGAGTGATCAAAGGTAGACATGTACAGACAGATTTCAAGCTTTGGTACATTTAACTTAACTGGATCTCTAGTAGCAGAGTCTTTCTCCTGTGGAAATCCAACTTCTTGGAAGGAGTTGAAGCCGTCTACATAGTTTACCTTTAATAAGGGAGAATTGGTCTTTAGCTGATGATTGTAAGCCAAGAAGCGTATCAAATTAGTTAGTGGTGCAGTTTCTGTGCAGTGACTGATGTAAGAGAGGTCAGTGTCCATGTGCTCTTGTAAGTCTAGATGTACAAAAAGAAAACTCTTAGTGCTCTGGAAACAATCCTGCTGTTGATTAGACAATGTAAGCAATTATTCTCCTTTGGTTGTTATGCTTGAGGAGTTGGGATCCTTGGCCAAGAGGAACACAAGTCTGTGAGCTGAGTTGGGGGAGTGAACATATGAACATATGGCTTGGCATAGAGGAAAGTGCCTTTGTATGGTAATGGTTATGTCCCCCCATCACCTTGGTCCCACAACTTTGCTGGTAGGGTAAGAGCGATCTGTAAGCAGATGGAAACTTTGCTTTTTTTGATGCACTGAGTGAAGAAGATCAACATATTATTTTTGCAAAGAATTTGGTTGTGTTCTTTGAGTTCTTTTCTATACTGATATTCAATGGCTTTCTACCATTGCTCAAACTTAAAAAGAGCCATATATTTGTAAGTTAAGTTCTGAGTGTGATTTGGAGCGTGATAAAAATCAGTACTTATAGTAATAGCATGTCAGAGTCAAATAATATGCTGTAATTTAGAAATAACGGTTTCATTAAGCAGCAATGAAACCGCATTATGTTTTATGGTTTTAAAACAAACACTTTTTATACTAGCATACACAGGACAGTGTTGATTTGCATCATCCATGTCTCTCAGTGTGTTCCAGCTGTTACACATTTTAAAAAATATGGAAAGGAAATATTGAGAAAACCCCCCAATTTTAGGTCTTCTGATCTGTTTTACGTCTTTCAGGTATGTGCGTGGCCTGACCAATGTGGTACATGCAATTCAGGTCAAAACCAAGCTCTGCCAGCTGGTTGAGGTGATGATGGAGAGACGGGATGACCTGTCCTTCTGCCAGGAGATGAAGTTCAGGTCAGTGTTTTAGGCAGACTAGACTTGAGATTTCTGCAAAAATAAACTCATTATTATTTTTATATGTGTTGAACATTTCTTGCCTCTCCCTCTTTAAAGGAACAAGATGGTGGAGTACTTGACAGACTGGGTGATGGGAACCTCTAACCAGGCTGCTGATGATGACATCAAGTGTCTGACAAGGTGCAGCTCCTTGGACTCTTTAATGGTTTTCTATTTTTAGTTTTCAATGCTAGTTTTTCCTTTAAGACACTTTGTGATTTCTGACCTGTGAAAGATGCTATTTAAAGTTTGTTTACTTACAAAATGAATCCAGACATGGCGCACACCTCCCTCTCAACATTTTCCTTGCATGTAATCTGCAGAGACTTGGATCAGGCTAGTATGGAGGCAGTTGTCTCCCTTTTGGCAGGTTTGCCCCTACAGCCAGAGGAGGGTGATGGTGTTGAACTGATGGAGGCAAAGTCTCAGCTCTTCCTCAAGTAAGGCAAAATCCAGAAAGAACACTACTAGTGACATTATTTTTCATATAGTTAAGGGACGATGTCTTAATAATTTTAGGCTTTTATAAGCACTGAACAATTAGTTTTCCAAATAAAAGATGAAAAGAAAATATCTGAAACACTTAAAGGTGCAGTACGTAACTTCTACATAAATGTGTTTGTCACATATTTCAAGTGTCACTATGTCTACAATACACATATAATGTATCACCCTCCCCCATTATGTCGTCCGGTGAAATTAAATCTAACTTATGGTGAAGAAAATCTAAAATAAGATGATGGTGTGTTCAGTCGGGGGTGAATTGTTAGACCTTGTGCTCTGTGGCTGTGTGCAGGTATTTCACCCTGTTCATGAACCTGTTGAATGACTGCAGCGAGGTTGAAGATGAGGGTCAGACAGTGGGGGGGCGGAAACGAGGAATGTCCCGGCGCCTGGCGTCCCTTCGCCATTGTACCATCTTGGCCATGTCCAACCTGCTCAATGCTAATGTGGACAGTGGCCTCATGCATTCCATTGGTCAGTATTCTGCTATGGGTTTTGCCAGAATGTTGAGACTTTATTTGACTTTTCTTTTTGTTTTTTAAATTTTTTGTTAAGATCTGCCAAGTGGAAGCAGTGTGTATCAGGTTTGATCTTTTTTTTTTTCAGGCTTAGGCTATCACAAGGATCTGCAGACTCGAGCCACTTTCATGGAGGTGCTGACCAAGATTTTGCAACAGGGAACAGAATTCGACACGTTGGCAGAGACAGTCCTAGCTGACCGCTTTGAGAGGCTGGTGGAGCTCGTTACCATGATGGGAGACCAAGGAGAGCTGCCCATTGCTATGGCATTGGCTAATGTTGTTCCTGGCTCTCAGTGGGTATGTAGTCCAGCTTTTTTGTATGATCAGTTAAAATTTTTGCATAGATACTCGTATTCTGCAGACTGTACTAGCTTTTCAGAAGAAGAAACTTGCATTTGGATGCGTTTGTGTTTTTGACTTTTGGCTTGGTACCAAGGTATTATTACCAATGTGTTCCAAGCAACACAGTAATGTAGTTCTGTAGCGAGGCTGTTATAAATGTTGAACTTCTGAATGTTTCTTGGTGTTTTTATTTACAGTTAAATCTGGATAATTCTACATCAAAGCACACTTCAGCTATTATGGTTTAAATAAATGCATTATTTAAACCAGTATTAAATGTCCACTAAGTCACCTTTGCACAAGAACAACGTGTGTTTATGCTACATTCATTAACATCACCACATTGCATAAAATAATGTTTCCGTGCTGCGTTGGTGGGATTTTGTGAAATAAATGTGACCAGGTCTAAATGCAAATGTTTTTTTAAAATCCCAGCACAATGTCAGTTGTGATGTTTACTTACCCTTGTGAATTCTTTCTGTTGTTTGCTGGATCAGAACTAATAATATCAGTTATTTTGGTTGATGGTTATTGTTTATTAAGAGTATTAGTTTCTGGAACGGTCAGCCTTTGAACAAAGTGTGTCTCATCTCTGATTTCCAGGATGAGTTAGCTCGAGTTCTGGTGACACTTTTCGACTCCCGCCACTTACTCTACCAGCTGTTGTGGAACATGTTCTCTAAAGAGGTGGAACTGGCCGACTCCATGCAGACGCTCTTCAGAGGGAACAGCCTCGCCAGCAAAATAATGACCTTCTGTTTCAAGGTGAAAACAAACAACACAGTTAGAGCAAAGTAGAGGTTCTAAAAATGCTTTGGTCACAAGAATCAGGATTAGCACCGCATGCTCAAATTTCACTCTTACATGACTCATAAATTTGAGAAAGAGTCACTGTAAATATTCCAAGGCAAGCTTTGATATTTCTGACTGAACTGTACAACATACTGATATCACTGATATGTGGTAAAAGATCAGAACATTGTCATTCTATGATTAAGTTTATTATCAACTTATTATTAGTTGATAATAAACTAATCAACTAAGTTGATTAGTTTATTATTGACTAATTGTTTTACTCTGGGTTTATGGAGAGACTTTAGACGTGTTCTTCATCCGAGGACACAGGCAAATATTGAGTTTAGTGCCAGACATATACAGTTGAAACCAGAAGTTTGCACACATTATAAAAATACACACATGCATTTCTTTCACACATTTTTCCTGTTTTAGGTCAGTTAGAATTGCCAACATTTGTTCTATTTTTAAATGCCAGAATGTTGAGGGAGAGATTTTTTTCAAAGCAATTTTGTTGTTGCTTTCTTTAAAGTCAAAAGCTTACATACATTTCATTATTATGACTAGGGTCAGACGTTTTGTATCTCCTTCCAGAAGCTTCTCTCAATAGTTGGCAGGAATTTTGGCCTGTTCCAACTGACAGAACGGGTGTAACAGAGCCGGCTGCTTTTTGAGCTTTGTCCTTAAATCTTTGATAGGATTGCTGAGGCGGTCCACTGGCTGTCCAATGGCTCTCCACCGGCTGTCTACTGTGTTTTTGTATTCATAGATGCTAAGTCCACAGGAAATGTAAAAATATTACTGGGTAATTATATGCAACATGAAGACATTGTCAGTGAAATGCTATTTAAGCCCACAAATATAGAGTCTTTACATTGTAACTGGTTCCAGGTCATTACTCACATTGAACATATTGTTGACCTAATTTAGATCAAACACGACAGGTTAACCTTTTGTTGTTATAACAGGTATATGGAGCAGCATACTTGCAGAAGTTATTGGAGCCCTTGTTAAGGGGAGTTATTTCAACCCCTGAACACATCAGCTTTGAAGTGGACCCTACTAGGCAAGTCATTTTATTTCTGCACCTCTCACAGTTCACCAGTGTATCACTAAAACACAGTTTGGGTCAAAACTTTCTTCAAGCAAGTCAAGTTTAATTTTTCAGAAGGAAGTTGTTGGCCACTTTAATATGATCTTCCATTTATGTTGATATACCAACTATGATCTTGCTACCAATAACCAGCTAATAGAGCTAGGTGGAATCTAACTTTGGATATCATTACATGTTATTTAAATTCTACTTACTTACCCATCTTAATGTTGCACATGGGCATTTGTTTTGAACAAGATTTCCTAACCAACCAAAAGCTTTTACCTTTCACTGCTTCAAAACAATTCACAGAAAGAAACTACAAAAGCTTCAATTTCCACCCTGAGGAGTTTTTTTTTCTTAATATGGAAATGTTAGTTTGAAGGAGATCATTATTTTGGTCTTTGTGTACGTTTGGTTGTTAATTTCAGCAGACTTGCTCTCGAGTTCTAAAATCACAAATGGTTGTATTTTTAGAGCAAGACAACAATAAGCTAATGGGATAAGAACAAGAGATTTGTATTAGAGCCAGTTCAGTTTAAATGCACTGTGTCCCGTTACCAGTATGGCCTCCTTCCATCTAACGATTCTGAGGAAGTGGAAAATCCCTGTTGGTTGCAGCGATACAGCTTGGTACAACTTCGTCACAGCCTGGCGTTCAGGTGTACAAGCATAGACCCTCACAGCCCCCACAGTCCCACTGCCTGGTGGTGAATCAGGAGTCAATGTGAGACCAACTGCAGTGTTTAAGAAGTGGGAGAGGCTAATTGCTGCTCTTGCTGCTCACCCAGAACAAACAGGCTCCAGCTGAGCTGCAGAGCGTTGTCGCCACAAAAGTCTCCAACAACACAGAAAAAGAGTCGCTAGATTTATCACCGGTTGCTGGTTTTAAAACAGTCACTAAAGGAGCCTGAAAACTCCATAAATACAGCAACAAAGTGACTATGTTGACAACAATCCCGTTATCCCCACACTCAGTCGTGTCTCTTGGCTCCGCCCACTTTGCTGGAATTTTTACAAATGTGCCAGGAGCGGGGTTTGCTTTTACAGAAGGATTAATTACACTTTAATAAGTAGCCAAACTAGTGACAATTTTCAAACTAAAGGGCACCATGAGTCACACAGGTACTTGTTGGTTGTTGTCTCATCAGATTGGAACATGGTGAAAATCTAGAGGAGAACCAGAGGAACCTGCTTCAGATCACTGAGCGCTTCTTCCAGGCCATAATCGGCTCATCTAGCGACTTCCCCCCTCAACTTCGCAGTGTCTGCCATTGCCTCTACCAGGTATTCCCTTTATTTTTGCCTCTTGTCTTCTCATTGTCCCATTACTGATCATTCAGTCTCATCCTATGTCTGCTTACGCACACTTAGGGCTGATCTTCTAAAGGGTTACATATATAAAAACAGGTACAAAATGGATGTCATGCACAAACCTGATCTACAAACAACACGCACACAGAATCGCGTAGCAAATCTGGAGCAATACATTTATCATGTCTGCCTTCATGAATATCCAAGACATATTCTGATCATCAGAAATTGCAAAATATTGGAAGGATTAATATAGACAAATACGACTTTCCACCGCAATGAGATTTACTAAACTTTAAACAGATTGCGAGGTGTTGTTGTGTCTAAAAGGTAATAATAAATTATTATGGCCTTACCTTGGTTTGCAATGTTTGGGTCAAGTAAGTAATACCCCTTATTTCCAAAATGTTACAAAGATGAGAGGTAAAGTTGGGCCATGGGTGATTTGCAGAGTTAAATACTTCAGTTTAGTTTCTACTGCTTACTCTGCACTATGCTAATTTAAATGAAATGTATTATTATTATTATTATTATTATTTTTACTGTTTAGTGGTATCCCAATACCAGTATCAAGCACTCATACTCATAAAAGCAAGTCAATACTCCAAACTCAAACCACTTTTCTGCTGGATTTTTCTTCTGAGCTGCTTTGCGGTGCAACTCAAAGACTAAACCACGCTTCATCCCAGGTGGTGGTGATAATACACCAATATGCTATTTCCCATCAATTTTTAAAATTACATGTAATTGCATTTCATTTTCATTCTGTTTAAAATTCAACAAGCTGAACAGATAAGCCACATTATGCCATCATCAAGCTAAATACATAAAAAAAAATTTCAGCAGTGACAAAAGTTTTGAAACGTAACATTCACCGATTGAAGTGATCAGAAGTCGCCATGACTCTCTGAACATTCAGTGGAAGAATTATCCAGTAGTTCAGCTGCTCTAGAAGCGCTCTAAAGTCTCTTGTCCATAACTCTTCAACGCGCCGCCATCAGCTCTCAGAGAGCATTCAGATCAGAGATGATACTCCAACTGAATTCATTTTGTTTGGCTTGATTACATTGTGTTCCAAATTATTATGCAAATTGGATTTAAGTGTCATAAAGCTAAAAGTTTTTGTTGTGCTATTAAATTTATAGATAGTATTGTGTGTCAGGGCCCTTTGAATCACTATAATTAATTTTAGAGAGCTGGTTGATTAGTTTGTCTGGTGAGGTCAATTAAACGAAAGAAGGATGTTCCACATTATTAATCAGGCCACAGGTTTCAAGCAATATGGGAAAGAGAAAGGATCTCTGCTGACCAAAATCATCAGATATTGTAGTGCCGTATGAAAAGATATGAAAACATTAGATATTTAAGGAAAACTGAAGCGTTATCGTACTGTGAGGAGATTTGTGGCTGATTCAGAACAAAGATGGTTTGTACAGATAAAGGCAAAATGAGGAAGGTTTCTGTTAGACAAATTCATTGGATTAAGAGAGCAGCTGTTAAAATGTCCTTACAAAGCAGCAAACAGTTATTTGAAGCTGCAGGAGCCTCTGGAACCTCAAGGTGGAGGATCCTCCAGAGGCTTGTGGAGCATCAACCTACTATTGGGGCCCTAACCAGAGCTCACAACCAGAAACGGTCGCAGTGGGCCCAGCCATACATGAAGATTAACCCTGGATGGTCCAGATGGACGCAGTAGTGGATTGGTGGTGGATGGCCACCACGTCCTAACGTGACGTCAGCAAGGAGGTGGTGGAGTCATTTTTTGAGGAGAGAGCTGGTCGGCCCCTTCAGAGTCCCTGAAGGTGTGAAAATGTCCTCAGCAAAGTATATGAACTTTCTGACTGATCACTTTCTTTCATGGTTCAAAAAGAAGAGCCGTACCTTCAGTAGCAAAATCATCTTCATGCATGACAATGAATGCTGTAAGGAATACCACTGTGTCACTGGCTGCTATGGGCATAAAAGGGGAGAAACTCATGGTGTGGTCACCATTCTCCTCTGACCTCTGACCTCAACCCTATTGAGAACCTTTGGAGTTTCCTCCAGCAGAAGATCTGAATGCAGTTCATATCAAACCAGCAGCTCTGAGAAGGTTTTCTGACATCCTGCAGAGAAATTCAGCAGAAAGTTTCCACAAACTCACAAGTTCAATGGATCAAGAATTGTGCTGTGATATCAAAGAAGGTCCAATGTTAACATGTAACTTGGTCTGTTAAGATGTTTTTGATTGAAATAACTTTTGATTTTAGTACATGTGACCACTTAATGCTGCACATTCAAAGAATGACTGTTTGCAGTTCTTTATAATCCATAAAATGTTTAGAAAATTTGCTGTGCATAATAATTTGGAACAGTGCATTTTGAGTTTTTTATTTTTGAAATAAATACTGTTCTCATATGGAGCTTTGTTCAGTAAAATTTGATTTATACTGTAATAGTTCATGACTTGAAAATTATACTGACCATCATTTGCATTGACCATTTAAGAAAATCTGAGAAAATATCACTTGCATAATCATTTGGAACACGGTGTAGAGGCCTTTTTACACTGGCCTGTCTCGGCCCTCTTGCACACTGGTCTTGGTTGTTTTTGCAGCGAGCAGAGGGTTTCCTCAAAAGGATCATCTTGTTAGTCAAAGTCCTGTTGAAGCTGCAGAGGCAGCAAAGGACAAAGGACAGATTCCAGACTGTACTTCTTGAGGAAGCTAAGATGCTGCAGATCTTCTATCAGTCTGTTGTTGAGAGCGTCATCTCTTCTGCCGTTATCCGTTTGGGAAATAGCATCAGAATCAGGGACCTAAAAAGACTAAACAACCTGAAAGAAGGCTGGTTTTGTTCTGGGGATGACTGTGGACCTTCTGGAGATGATGAGTGGAGGAGAATTAATATTTGTTCATGCAACCCTTGAAAGGTACAGCTGGGCAGGCAGGAGCCGTGTTATGTCGGCTGTGTTGGTCTTTCAATATGAAGTAAAATGTAATGTTTCATGATATTTAAATTAATTTCAAACTGATTATGGCTAATATAAGCATGCAAATAAGGGTATTGTACATCTTATATTCTTTACATTAGGTTGTGCTCCACCTTTTTCTCTTTTGTGCAAAACCCAGGCCTGTTTACCAGTTCTGGGACCCGATCAAAACCCCCTCAAGTCATTAAGCTGAGAAATAATGAGATTTGGTTAAGTATAAACCAGGTTTTAATGTCGAAAATGATCAAGTGTTCAAAGTCATGCAAATGGACAGATGCAGAGTGACAAACTACAGTGGCCGACAGGGGCAAACATGCTGCAAACAGGGGACATGAGCACATGTAAAAAACAAAACAAATGCAACAGAAAAACAGATGCAAACCAAAAAAATGCTGCAAAAATAGAAATGGAGGCAAAAACCTTCAATCAACAAAACAAATGCAAACAAAATGGCTGCAGGTCAGGAGGAGTAAGAGGATCACTGGGACATTCTGGGAAGCTGCATCCAAACCTGGAGCTAAACTAAAAAAGTTCACTGCACTTAAAAACCATGGAAATGTGTATCACACACGCCCACACACACACACGCACACTCCCACACACACGCACACACACACACACACACACACACACGCACGCACACACACACACACACACGCCCACGCACACACACACACACACACACACACCCACACACACACACACACACACACACACACACACAAAAGCAGAAGTGAAAGTGTTCTGTTTGATCTTCAAGGGGTACTATCTTAAAATATTTTTCTTACTATGAATTTCCATACAAAAATGTCCAAGGAAAGAAATATAATTTGTAAGGGAAGAAAAGACTGTGGGAAGGTTCAATAAATTCTAATAACTTCAGAAGTATCGAAATCTCCAGAGATGTATATTATAATTGTTCTGTATCAAACATATCAAATGTTTGTAACGCCGTTAATATGTTTGTAACTGTGTTACAAACATATGAAAAGCTCCATATCACACTTTGAGCCGCTACGAACAGACAACAGGCAGCAGAAAACGACAGAGTGACATGTCGAGATCAGGCCGCGGTTAGAGTGGAAGACGCTCTCCAACCGCCAGCTCAGCACATTTCAAAGAAGTCGCATTTTGGATGAACTAAATGGATAGATGAAGCTATGAGAACTGCTCTCTCCCTCTAGTGGCCTGCAGCACTTCCTTTTTGTTGTTTTTGCTATTTGCACAGTTTCTCCCCCTTGATCCTTTTTCATGTGATTGCAGCATTTTGTTTGTGATTACAGCATTTATTTGTGTTTGCAGCATTTTATTTGTGACTGCAGCAGTTTTTGTTTGTGTTTGTTTTCGCGTTACACACCTGTTAGCGGCTCGTTTTGCAGTTTGCTGCATGTTTGCACCTGTCGGCCACCGTAACAAACACCGTCTAGTGGCCAAATGACAAATGAGTGAGCTGAGGGCTCCTCTCAGCTCACCTCAGGAATGACGCCTAGTGAAGCAAAGGTTGTAATGCCAGGTCTGGTTTTATCTTCTCCTCATTCTGCACCTTCTCTATGGGGTGTTGTCCTGCCTTAATCAGCTTTTGTTTGTGTGTGACTGTCGCCAGTCTTGTACGTTATGCTTAGGTAAGCATGCAGCAGTCTGCATGTGAGCAGATAGAGAAATAGAGGAAAGACACAGAATGATATATCCATAACAATTGTTTTAATATAAAAAAAACGTAATTGACGTAAATGAGGGCTTTTTTTAAAATCTAGTGCTCAAAGCATAGAATTAGATTGAATAGATCAGCCCTTATTGATTGGGCACATCGTCACCGATACCCAACCTAGATTTTTTTCCAAATTCCAGACCAAAATAGATATTAGTATCAGATTGGTGCATGTCTATACACCTAACCAGGAAAATATCCTGGTTAGGTCTGAATGCAGTCACTAAGATGAATGAAAGTCAATTCAAAGTCGTCGGTTTGTGTAGGAGTACAAGGGTGTGTGTGTGTGGCCTTATAGTTGATACATTGCAATGACCATTTTTCTAACACATACAGGATTGTGGGGACCAGCTGCTCCGTAAGGAACCCAGTCTCTAAAGCATGTTAATCTAGTGCCCATATTAATGTATTTTTATGATATAAAAGTAAATGTATGTTATCTTACTTTTATGTTCCTCTGGGGTTGTCTGACAAACAGAAGACATGTCATAATGCCTCTACTTAAATCTAGCAGTAGATTAGGTGTTGTAATTACAAACAGTGTGGAATGTATACACTATAATTGTAACGTTATATTGATTCTAGAATGACCATTTTCTTTGAATAATGTTACTTTTGAATTGCCATACATCCCTCCTTCAACCATCACAGTCTCACCTCGGGGGAGGAAAACCATGACGAAACATACAAACAAGTCTCTTTGTTTATCATTAGCATATCTTTCTAACTTCCAGGACTTTTGTGACAGCTTCCATTAAAATATCTCAAGTTTTTTTTTTTAAATTGACGATCATATATATAAATGCCAGTGCTTTCAAAAGGCTCTACAACTGACTGACGAGCATTTTTGTGCATATGTAACTCTGCTTTAGGTCCTTTAATGAAGGAGTGTAGCTTTTGTTATAGATTGTTGAGATTGTTGTTTGTATCTGGTGCTGTGACCATGATTGTGCTCATCTCTGTTCTGTAGGCTACTTGCCACTCTCTACTGAATAAGGCAACACTAAAAGAAAAAAAGGAAAACAAAAAAGCAGTAAGTTTGGTGAATCTACTTTCCTCTACACACTTTCCCCCCTAAAGCAAAAAAAAAGAAAAGTAAAGCATTTTAGCATTTTACTGTTTTTTTCTTCATTCTTAAAATACTGTTTTCAATTTTCTTTTTGTAATTTGTTCTCTTATTTTTTTCCATATTTAACTTTATGTGCAATGCTGTCCTAAGAATCTTTATTTAACATTCTGTTCACTTTCTATTAACAATTCTTGGGAAATTGCATTCACTGTTACCTCTCTGGTGTCTCTGTTGGTGCTCCAGGAAATATTGTAATGCATTTTGTCTGCATTGCTTTCATGCTGCTTCATCTGAATACTGAACTATGTATCCATCTTACCCTCACTCGCAAAGCTGCATGCCTTAACCTGCCGGAAAGTACTGAACTTTTCTTAAAGACATCATTTCTTATCAGCTGAGAAATTTAAAAAACTTCCTTGCTGTTGTTTGTGATTCTTCAATATGGTTCAGTGCTCCAGTCTGCAAAGGTTTAGTTGTTTGAAGTCATTTATGAAGACAATGATGATTTTTCATTTATATATACCACCGCATTAAAAAAAAAAAAAAAAAAAAGACTTTGTGAGTGGCTTTATTTTAAAAAAAATCAAACTGAAACATGGTTATTGTGAACAATAACCACTAACGGTGTTAGAAAACATGACTGGTCTGTGTTTTTTGTGTTTTATTGTAATGTGGAATCGGAACAATGCACATCCCACATTTTATATTATGGTCTTTTTCCATAATATAGGCAACACTATATTATATTAATCTCTTTCCTCTAATTACATGCAAATACAAATAACCCATGATGACAATGTGAAATTTTTTTGAGAGTTTTATAAATTCTCTTAAAATAGAAAATCAAGAAAACACATTGACTCAAGTATTCACCAGTGGTGGCTGGTTCATAGGGGGCGCTGCCCTCCCTGAGGTGGAGGTGGGGAGAAAAAATCTATAAATTGTCTAAAAACAAATTGTATTGGCCTGATTGTCTTAATAGTATGTCCCTAAATGGAATATAAATTATTTCCCCCAACTAGCTCTCATGAATTCCTACAGGTTCTTGTCAGTTGTCTTTTTGGGCACTGTTGATATTACCTTAGAAATGCAGCTAAATGGCCAATCGTGTGTGGTTGCTAGGGAAAAACTAATAAACATTTAGCCACTCTGCATAGCTGAATTTAATGTCTTTGGGGACTCAGACTCTTGCCTCCTGCATGTTAGAAGATGCCTGAAAGTTTTGAGTCACTATGGTAATAAAGTTGATAGTGGCAATGATGGCAGTCGAGGGAAAGCTTAGACCGAATTCTCCACATTGCATAACAGCGCAGAGGATTTTCCAGACGGCTGGTAAGCTACAGTTTCTGTTCCTCTGTGTTTTATTATTTTTAGCTGACATGTCACTCTGCTCTTTCTTGTTGTTTACTTTTTCTGTTCATCAGCTGCTGTCATTTATTCATTGCTGATTATCAGTTATGAACATTTCTGTAATTTCTTTGATGCTTATGGTGCTCTGGTTAGCATAAGGCTAATGCTGCTCTAGATAAACGTGGCTAATATTTCTTTTTTTTTATTGCGATGTCCTTGTTGCCCTCTTTGGGTTTCTGCTGCTGTTATGATGTTAATATCTGGTTGATGTGATGTTTTCTGTGCTTTTGTTCAAGTAGGAGCTGAAGCCCTGTTTGCTTACTCAGATCTATAAACATTCATATTTGTAAGATTTTGGCAAACACCTGATTGTCAGATAAATCCTGGGAGTTGCTTGGTGCTGTGGTTCCAGCAGAATTTGAAGTCTTTTGGATTAAATGTTACTAGCTGTGATTATTTCATCCCATTTCAGTGTGTTTTAGTTCTGCTGCTTAGTGTCACGAGTTGATTCTCTTCTGTTTTAATAGAACTTGGCCTGTTTTTTGTCAGAGTTAAACTAGTTTGATATTTTTCACAGTTTTGAGTTTGATTTGGAATTAGCTGTCAACTTTTATTTAACGATGAAATGTGGTATATTCTGCTAGTTACTGAACAAACCTTTTACTTTTAGTTAATCTAACCCTCCATGTTATTTTTCCAGGTGAATCGTAAGTAAATTTTTATTACTTTTACCAGTTTCAATTTACTTCAGTGAACTTTGCGAGCTTTTCAGTCACTACCAGATGAGTAACAACAAAAAAGCCTGCGCAATAATCCCACTTTATAAAACGGCATTTAAAGGAAATCCATCCATACTATGAATGTGTGTAGATGCATAGATATATCTCCGTATTCATAGATGTTCCTGCCATGTTGGAAAAGCTCTGCTGACAGATATTAGTGCTGTCAATCGATTAAAGAATTTAATTGGATTAATCACACTGTAGGGCTGTGACTAATCACAGTTAACTTTGTAAGCTTGAAATGTAAAAATGCATATTGTTCTGAAAATGTCAAAGTACATTTTCCATTGTCTCAAACCAAACATCTGAGTTTTCCAGGTTTTTTATTCAGGACGGTTTAAGAGAAGTCACTGTTTCAAATGTAATTAGAAATGTCAACTATGAACTGGTTGTGCTTCAGTGAAAGGATAATTCATCATTGCAGTAAGTACATACGACCTTGGTTTTATCCAAAAACCAGTGTTTTGCCACTGAGTACACCAGCCTGACTCTCAGCATTGGAGTGCCTGGCTGTGCACTTCCTCGTTTTAGGAACTCTACATGGATATGCAGTACATATATAAGATGAATACTGAGCATTTGCAAGTTTTTGGTTTTTTTTACAAATAGTTTTGTTGAATACTTTGACAGAGGAAATCAGTCCCAAGCATTGATAGAGACCCAGTCTGTCAGTCTGACCAGTTGGTCAGGGATGTAGAGAGTTACAGTCTTCAACCAGAAGTGGAATGAAATTAGTGGAAGTCTTTACATAGTTAGTGACTTAAGGTGTTGCTACAATAATGAGTAATGAAACTGTTTACAAAATTGACAAATGATTGGGGCATTTATTTGCAAAACTTGGATCCTTCAGTGTTTACTGCAAGTTTGATCAAATCAGTTATGCTGATGTGGTGAGTGAATCTTTTTTTTTTTCTTTGCTTATTTTTTTGAGGTAGCAGCATGAAAACACGTGACTTAAAAAAATCTCAGACTGAAGAAGGATGGGTCTGAATATACATGCATATGCTGCTTTGTAAGTTTAAATTAATCTGGAAAGCACCAATTGTTAAATTCTTCTACAAAAACGACTGATTTTTACAAATATGTTATCTGTTCATTTTCTAATAATTAGTGTTAGTCATTTGTTGAAGATACAAAGATACTGGAAAATGCAAAATTAGTTTGTTTCTCAGATCCTAGAAGATTATAGCTATTTTCCCATCCAATTATCATGTGAATTTTAAAAATGTTGCAGAAGAGGAAAAGTCAATTAGGTAGTTTGAAGCAAATCAACCAGGCCACACAAAGTGTAAATCCATTAGATTGTGATGTTACACGTTACAGTAATAAAAAATAATAAAAAAAGCGATGTAAAAGAGTTTGAACTTTTTCAGAGTTCCATGTCTCCAGTAAGGAGAGGGCATCTTACCCAGCGGTTGCACTGGACTTTTTCGTTGTCTGTCATTTTGATAGAAATGACCAAAAAAACAAAAACAAGTCATATCCTGTTTTCAGATTTTTGCCAGTTCAGGCCAAGATTATTTGCTTTATGTTAAGGTCGGGCTTCTGTGGTATAATTATTAAGCCTACAATAAACAGAGAAAACCAAAAGAGAGTGCACGATAAAATTGTGTTCATCTATTTAGTCTAAATAGAATAGACAGCTTAGCCCGTTGAGGAGGGAAAGAAACTGAGGTGCAGATGTTCATTAGATTGTAAGAATAAACGCAGCTCTACTAAAAGCTAAAACGAGAAGAATTTGTGCTACTTACTTTATTGGTGGTCTAAAAATGAAAGCAGTAAAAGCTTAATTCAAATATTATGTTGGGTACCCCGCTTCCACCACATCCTCTTGACAGATTAGCTGAGCACAAAGCGTAGTCTGCTTGTTTGGTATCCTCTGTTTTCCTTGAAAAGTCTCCAAAACAAGGGTTTCCAAAAATGTTTCATCTTGTTGATGGTTTTTTCTAAACGGTGACAGAAAAATCTGACAACCATTTGACATTTGATAGATTACACGCACCTGACCACTTAGTTCAAAGATGCAGACAGTTTCAACTTCATGTACAGAGAACTTTGCAGAGGTCCCTAAATCACTCAATGTAAGAAAAACTTCCATCCGAGTTTCATCTCTGATCTAGAGAGCTGACTGTGGCGCATTGAAGAGTTATGGACAAGAGACTTAAGAGTGCGTCTGGCGCTGCTAAACTACAGTGTTTGTGGGATCAGGTAACGTTCAGACAATCTTGCCAACTTCTGATTGTTTCGATTGGTGAAGTGCTGCCTTTCAAAACTTTGTCACCGCAGAGGAAAAAGTTTGAAGTATTCAACTTGATGATGACATGATGTGGATTATCTGTTCAGGTTGTTGAATATTAATTAAACAGAAAATGAAATGCAAATACATGTCATTATTATAATTTTAAGAATAGTGGAAAAATAGATTATGATAAGGATGTTTCTTGACACCATTAGTCAAAAAGCCAGATATTGAAAGAGTCTAAAGTGCTTAAATCTACGAACATTTTCATCCCCTCTAGCCATCTGACTTCTCCTTTTTATTTTTTGGAAGATCAGCAAATAACCTATTAGTGTATACTGCCACCACCTGGTATGAAGTGTGGCTTAGCCTTTGATTTGCACCGCAGAGCAGCTCAGTGGAAAATCCAGCAGAAAAGTGGTTTTGGTTTGAAGTATCGTCTTGCTTTTACGAGTATGACCACTTGACGCTGGTGTCGACCCAAAGGAATATAATTCAAATGTTATGGGGAAACGTCCCCAACATTATTGCAATGTCCGTGTTCATGAATGGTAGTAGGATCGAGATGGAAATAGATGAATTTCGGGCATCATTTGCAGTAATTTAGTCATTGCTTCAGTTGTTTTGAAGAAATTACACAGAACAATTGAGTAACACTTTACTCTGCAAATACAACTGATTGAAAAAAAATAAACTCCATATGCTACTTTAACCATGTATTTGCTGTCAATGTATCACTTCTGTATCAGTCCACTTATTTCTTGAGAAAAAATAATCATAAAGAATCTGTTAAAGCGTAAATGTTAAAACTTTGATTGTAAATAATGACAGATATGTCTTCTGCACTGAATGCTTCATGAAAATAAATAAAAAAACTGCTAACATACATACATGGTACTGCCAAAAGAAACTGATTTAACCACATAGAAAAAGGAATATAATTGATTTTTTTTGGCATCAATTCTAAATTTCAAAAAAGTGCACATTTACAGGCCATATTTCTTTACAAGGCTGCATTGGCGTCCATTTGTTTGAACTGTTGCAACAAAAATGTCATGGATTCAGATCCTAGTCGAGGGGTTTTCTGCATGGAGCTCGCATGTTCTCCCTGTACATGCATGGGTGGGTTCTGGGTGCTCCTGCTTTCTCCCATAGTCCAAAAACTGTTTTATTAATTGTTGCTAATTTTGCCCTACGGGGTGTGGATGTGTGCGTGCATTTGTTTGTAATACCTTGTAGGGACCATTTTCCTGATACATACTACGTTGTGGGGACCTATTGCTCCTTGTGGGGACTGAAGCCTGGTCCCCACAAGGGGAAATGCTGTTTTTGGGTCAGGGGTCCGATTTAGGACTAAGGTGTGAATTGAGTTTTGGTTAGGGTTCGGGTTAGGTATGTAATGGTTAGGGTAAGGGTAAGGTTTAGTCTGGAGGAATGAATGGAAGTCAATGGAAAGTCCCCACAAAGATAGCCACACAAATTGTGTGCTTGTGTGTTCAACCGAGGGAGCCAGACACTTTTTTTCTGTCTGACTACTGCTACTTTACTATGGTACAACATAGTTCTGTATCCCCGCTAAGAGTTAATAGTTCACTGTAACCCTCTAAATATGAAGCCTTGTCTAACTGCATTGTCCCTCTGAAAGCAAATATCTTTCAGACATTATTTTATTTTATATGTCTATGTACAGTGGTGTGGAAAAGTTTTCCATATTCCTGATTTCCTATGTTTTGCATGTTTGTCATGCTGCAGAGTTTCAGAACATCAAACCAATTTAGATATTAGCTCATAATCATTGAAACGCTGACCAGCATATTTGATGTGTATTTGTGTGTTTGATAATGGCACTCGACAAAATGTTGTTTGTTACTGAGGTTTTATATTTGTGTTTATTTGCTATACAAATAAACATGATTGATTTATTGTGAAGGGAGTCTAAAATTTTATTTCAAGTGGCATTAAAAAAAAAGGAAAGTCTTGAATTGAACTTTTCTTTAGCTGCAGGAATGCTGTTCCTCAGAATTTGTGGACGACAGCAGGATTCATAATTTCATTTATTACAGTGCATCTTTCTGATCCTGAAGCAGCAGGACAGCCCTAGACCATCACACCACCCCCATATTTTAAAGTGTCTGTTGTTTGTTTTATGCAACGCAGAGTTGCTTTTATGGCAGATGTAATGGACACAGACCTTCCAAAGAGTTCCTCTTTTTGTCTCATTACTCCACGGAATGTTTTTCTAGAGGTTTTGAGGATCATCAAAATGTGTTTTTGAAAAATTGAAATGATCCTTAATCTTCTTTTTGGCCAGCAGTGGTTTTTATTAAGGAATTCTTGACATGCATTCTGTTTTTGCCCAGTCTCTTTCTTATGGCAGAAGCATGACCTCTGACTTTAACTGAGCCAAGTGAGGCCTGCAGTTGTTTGGATGTTGTTGAGAAGCTTTTTGTGATCTCTCTGATAATTATCCAACATTATCAGAGAGGTTGGGTAATTTTGGTCGGCCGACCTAGTGGGAAGCTACCGTGTTTTCACCATGTGTGGATAACATCTCTTTGGAGTCCCAAATCTTTAGAAGTAGTGTAGTTAACCCTTTCCAGACTGTAGATCTCAATTACTTTCATTCTTATTTGTTCCGGAATTTCTTTGGATCTCTGCATGATGTCTAGTTTTTGTGACCGCAGAGGAAAAAGTTGATAAGTTGCATAAGTATGTATAATGTTAATAAAGCAACTGAGATTGCATATCATCACTGGGAACAATTAATTTATGACTATGTGGTTCTACGATCCCCCCAGGCTTGTAAACATTATATAATCTGTAGTGAGTCAATGACATGTTGTCATGTATGAGCCAAACGCAGCAGTACAGAAAGTAAAGTATGTGCAGACTGCGAGTGAGGATGTTTCACTACGTCCCTTTAGTTTGCTTTATCACTGGAAGCAAACCACTACTGAGTGTACTATACTTCCAACGAACCAAAACCCACATTTTCAGGCAGACCAAAGTCCAGTTGTTTGGTCTGCATGAGAGTTCGGATGCACTTTCACAACTTACCAAATGATGCAGGCAATCCAAGGTCCAGTGGTTGTGCGTTCAAAGCAGCATAAACTGCTCCCCTGTGAAACGTATATCCAGACTGTCACAGAAAAAACAGCCCTGAATGAACTGCGATTGTCTTCCAACCATTTCTCTTTCTAAACTTTTACTAGCCAGGTCAAACCTCACTTTGCTCTGTAATGTCACATATTACATTTACATTTTGTTCTTCAGAATCATTCATTTTAAAAGTATGTTGAAAATTTGCCTTAACACTTCTTTCTTTATCTCAAATTTTTTGTTTTTCTTCTTTATTCTACATTCTTTGTTTTCTCTCTGCTTTATTGTCTTCCTCCCATCCTCTCACCTTTCCACTCCACACGTCCCTATCCATTCAGGTTGTGAGTCAGCGGTTCCCACAGAACAGCATAGGTGCAGTGGGTAGTGCCATGTTCCTACGTTTCATCAACCCTGCTATTGTGTCCCCCTATGAGGCTGGCATCTTGGATAAAAAGCCGCTGCCCAGAGTGGAACGAGGTCTTAAGCTCATGTCCAAGGTAAGCCAAGAAAGCAAGATGTCTCTTTGGAGGGGCTGACATGAAAGAAATGAAATAATACAGTGAGAGTCTTGCCACTGCATTCGCAAGAACATTATGCTATGTTCACATGGTGTAATACTGCTCAATTTTTACATGATCACTCATACTACTAAATAATGTGACTGCAATCAGACTTGTGTGTGAACACGTCATTTTGTGACGTGTCCTCAAAATGACCCACAGCTGCAAAAGGACAACAAACACGTCATACAACACCACACACTTTACAGCACTAATAACTGATGACATCGTCTATGGATTAATTTTTTAAGTTTTTCAGAACTGACAGTGTTGTCACAAGATCATAATAAAAGGAAAAAGGGTAATAGCAATAGCCTTTCGTGGTGCACAGGCTGCAACTGGTCTGTTTATATCTGTAGTCAGAACTAGGAGTGGTGGACTTGTGATATGATGTGCTTTATTGACACAAACTCCTTTAAGTATTTTATAATTATAGCTTTCAGCCATGGTTGTCATCCAGATTTACTGCTTCTGATTTATTCTAATGCACAATTATGATGCGTGTCTCACATCTGATGAAAGTACCAACTTTGAATTTACCCCGACTGTATCTGAATAAAAACTGATTTCGGGTTGATTTTTCAGGCTGAAGTTCAGCCTCTCGTCTTGCTTAAGCCCAGGCAAAATGGACTTGAAAGTTTTCCCAATGTAAGGCTAGATTTAAGGGAGTTGGCTATGTGATTGAATGTCTTGAACCTAGTCTTTTGAATGTGCATTGGAATTGGATAAAGGCAACCCGTGTGATGATGCATTTATGTGTAATCAGTACAAGTAGATAGAATAATGTAAGTCATTTTAAAGTCCTTCCATATATATTTGTGTTTTTCTTTTAGATTCTGCAGAGTATTGCAAACCATGTCCTGTTTACGAAAGAAGAACATATGAGGCCTTTTAATGACTTTGTTAAAAGCAACTTTGATTCAGCAAGAAGGTAAGAGATTATACCTTTCTTTTACACAGAGCATGAGCTAGGAAGACATTTTTGGAAGATCTTTTTTTTAATACAGAATTACTAACCCTACCCCAACAGAACCCAAACATTGATTACTTAGCAAGCATTGTCCATTAGACTGTGTTTGAACCCTCAACTGTCACCCCCAAAATGCTTATTGCAAGTTAATGGGTCCATGAAGATACCTGAGCCTATATAACAATTAAGGGGTTAAACTAAAATCACAAAAACTAATGTTTCTAGGGTTAGGGTTGCAGGACACCCAGAAACCTGTTGAACTTCACCCAAAGTCACAGAAATTCTGATGTGGGAATAAAAAATTCTCCGCGCTTTAGAAAGATTTACTCAGTATTTTTCATCACTGCTCATCTTTGTTTTCCCTCTCTTCAGTCTACTCAAATCTCTACCTTGTTCTCCCCCACATATTTGTTGTGCATTGAGCTACAGAGAAAAACATTTTATGTGATGTGATATTTTAATATCACATCACATAAAATTTTGTTTCAGTGTTGTTATATTTACTAATTGTTACAGTCACAAGGTTTCAATTCATGACACTTTCTGGTGTGTGAAAGGATTTAAACTATGACAAGAATCAAAAGCTCACAAAAAGTCTTAAGATACAACAACACAATGTCGATGTAAATACATTTGGGTTTTATGAACTTATTGGTCAATTTACATATTATGACTTGATGCTGAAGTGAGCATCAACACACCAAACCTGAGTTAAAGAATTAAAGTGCCTGATTAGCTGTAATGTCTGCTGCAGGTTTTTCTTGGACATTGCCTCCGACTCTCCACCCAGTGACTCAGTCAACCACAGTTTGTCATTCATCAGTGATGGTAATGTGTTGGCCCTCCACCGCTTGCTGTGGAACAACCAGGAGAGGATTGGGCAGTACCTCTCCAGTAACAGGTCAGGGTCAGCCCATTATTGTTTGTAATCTCAAATGAGAAATATGCTTACCTGAGACATCATTTTTGAAATAATTCCAGAGACCACAAGGCAGTTGGCAGGCGACCTTTTGACAAGATGGCCACCCTCCTTGCCTACCTTGGACCCCCGGAGCACAAGCCTGTGGCCGACACTCACTGGTCTAGTCTCAACCTGACCAGCTCCAAATTTGAGGAGTTCATGACCAGGTACAGTAATTAACTTACAGTGTTTACTGTATCTTTATTTGTTCATGAAGTGTTGTACTTCACAGACACTGAAACTTTCATGAAGAGAAAAGTCAAAATTACAGGGAAGACATAAATAAATAGCCATATGCAATATTGTCACTCTGTGACGGAAAAATGAATAGGGTCCAAGTTTTACTGAATAACCTTAGTTTAGCAGGTGACGTGTCCTATAGTTTTGGGCCTGCGTCTCAGACATCAACTTTAACATTTGTGGCACTTCTGATTAAAACTTTATTAACAACACATTTTTGATAAAATTTTAAGGGAGACAAGACATTTTTTATTATTTCTGTTCTAGTAATTTATATTCTTTGAGTACATGTCCTATTTTCAAGGAGTTACTTTATATGTTTAAAACATGTCTGTGGTTTGATTCTCCTGTCTGTGTGTTTAGCCAGGTCTAATGAAAGTAAACAACAAAGAAAAACTCAATTCTACTAATCTGTCTTAATATTGGATGAAACTTTAAATACATTATCTGTACTCCTACAAATAATGTACCTAAGCACAGAACAAACTGGTGGAGAAGTAAATGTGCCTAAAGCAATCTAGCTATGAAATATAGCTAATGTACAATGTCTTAAGTAACTTTAATCTGATTACTGGATTGAAACAACTTTCTGCGTTATCTGGTCAGTAATGCGCCTGATTAGAGTGGCACGTTACTGACATTACTGGAGGATGACTGGACAGTCTCCCTCAGGACTTCTTGTAGAAAACAGCATTCATGGCTCTGAACCAAACACCACCATTTCCTGTTCACTGCATCAACTCTGAACCAGTTTTTCAGAAATGTTTCTGCTCTGCCAGTGAAGTGCGCAGCGGTGTGCAGCAAAGACACATGCAGTACGGGGTCTCTAGTGTATAATAAAAAAAATTCAATTCAAATCCAAATCATTTCAAAATAAAAGTAAGCAACGCTTAGCCTGGGGAAAGTAACTACAGTTTGCAAAGAAAGTGACTAATCCTAACCCCTATATTTTCTATTTCATAGGCACCAGGTTCATGAAAAGGAGGAGTTTAAAGCCTTAAAGACACTTAACATATTCTACCAAGCAGGCACCTCTAAGACTGGCAACCCCGTGTTCTACTATGTGGCTCGCAGGTAAGATCATTCACTGTTGGTCTTTATAGAAGGAAATCATTTTTCTTTTAAGGCTTGCTACTAACGTGATGTAGTATTTGTGTGTGACCACTAACGGTAATAATGCAAACACAGGACAACAGACAATTTTGTAATGCAATTCAATGTAAACATATTAACTAGCATACCTTTCTTAGTATCCAAAGCAATCAACATATACACCAATAAACTAAACTACCAAACAGAGAGTCTCACTTGAGCATCAGCCTGCAGTCTCTGACCCAGAAAAGGTTGGGCTAACCTAGAACTGCAAGCAGTTATAATGGGTTCCTTGCCCGACCCGACAGATCCCCGACTTGGATCCTCGCACAAGTCGACAGTCAGGAGTTTTTCAGGACGGTTTTTGGTCCCTACAAGTTTTAAATGCAGAACAGTCCTGAAAATGTGCTGTAGCACCTAATGTGACTTTTGAGTTTTGGTTGTGAGGAAAGCATCATGCTCCATAGGCCATCTTAAAAAGCTTTCTTGTGGAGGTTTTCTTGTTCTTCTTCTCTATTATGGCAGATCGCAAGCAACTTTCAGGTGCATACTGCCATCTACTGTACATGAGTGTGCAGCAACATTACTTTACATCCGTTAAATTCTATTTTTTTTATTTTGTATCATGCAGATAAATAAATATAGCTTTCCTTAACCTATAAATATCCTCTAAGTATCCTTCAGTTCCCAATATTCCTTTAAGACTCCATTCCTGCCCTGTCTTCTTTACTATTTTTCTCAGTCTCTCCCTTTCAGGCTCATATATTTTACAATCCATCAATATATTTTCTACATTTTCTTTCTCTCAACATCCTTCACTATATTCACTATTTTTCCTCCCAACTAACAATTGTATTTTATATAAACACCTTCCTTTCTTATCTTTATTCCATATTTTTCTGCCACATTTTTGTTTCTTTACTCTTAATAATTGATTTCCCTTTCTCAAAAGGAATAGTAAGTGTTGTTGCCTTCTCTAAAGCCTTTTTAGCTTATTCATCTGCCTTTTCATTGGCTTTTACTCCTTGTGATGGTACCTAACAAAACCAAATATCAATCCCTGTGTAATCGAAACAAACTCTGCTGAATTACTGTGCTATCATTTCCTTTTCCCATAATAATCTCTCTTATTGCTTTGGAATGTGTGCACAACACCATCCTGTCTGGTTGAACCTCCTCTACCAACTGCAAGCTTATTATGACAGCCACCATTTCAGCTGTGAAAACAGATTTTTGGTTTGATTATTGTTTGGAAAACTATATTTTAAACTTTGGAATAAACATTTCTATTCCCACACATCCTTCTGTGTGCTTAGAACCATCTGAATATACTTTAAGGTAATTAGAATATGAGTTTCTTAAACGTACATCAGTCCTTACCCCTATTTCATTTATATCCCAATCATTTTTTATTTTAAGAAGTCTCATGTCTGTATTTACTTCAGTTTTGCTCCATCATGTGGCCAGATAGGATGACTGCACTATTTAGGCAATGTGATTGTCCTTTATTCTATGGATTTTTATATGTTCAAAAATTCCAAAGTTGTAGTTTGCAGTAAAAATTAGAAAACCTTACCAAATAACCAAGCTTGCTTGTCATTTATGCTGAATTTTTTAATGCCGTCCTGTTGAAGTATAAATGCATAAAACAATTTTACACATCGAGAGCACTCAGTGTCAAAGTCCGATTTGCTGTTCTTCACACAAAGAAGCACAGAGTCTTAACAAACTTTGCAGAATGACTAGGACTGATATGTTCTATACAACTGTGGGCAATTTAGTTATGATCGTCAAAGGATTGTGAAAGATACAGATATTTGTGTTAAAAGACAAACTAGCAAAAAAAGTGATGGATATGAATATATGTTTATACATAGAGTGTACAAAATGTGGAGAATAATTCAAGGAAAGCATCCTGAAAATTTGAGCTCATTTGGATTTTTTCTTTTAAAGAAATTTTTTAAGGTTTAGAGGTCAGATTAAGCATTGGGCTGAATGTTCTGTTATGGGCTTTTTACCTACTACTTTGTGTGGGAAATGTTTTCGTGGTTTTTGGTGTTGATTCCTCCTGATACACTTGAAAGTAATTTCTGCTCTAGTGGCTCATTCAGATGTTGTCCGTTGGTTGCCATGGCAACGGGTCTGAGTGTAGAATAAAGCCGACAGAGTGGGGAAAAGCAGAACATTAAGGTTTTGAATTGTTGTTCACCTGTTTTCGGTGTTATTTTCCCTTTGCTGTGGCACACTGCAGCCGTTGTAATTTCTTACAGTTCAATAAATGATAAACACTGCACTATTATTTGTAGAACATGGCAGTATTTATCACAAGTATTAAATAGGATGAAATATTTCATAAAGTAAAGTAGTTGGGTAAAAACTATGGCTTTTACAGCAGCAATTATGTAAAATTTAATTACTTACAAATATAAAAGGTTAATTTGCTCTCCCTTGCATCTTGACAAATTGACAGAAACCAAACTGATTACTGTTACATCTGAATCAGAATAATTCAGGCTCTCTCTCCGCGGTGCAGGATGGTTGTTTACAACACAGGGAGTTTCTAGTAAGCTTAATAGCATCCAACTGGCGTGTTACATACAACATTGGCGTTTGGGTAACATTTCAATGGTCAATAGAGTGCACGCCTCCTGGAAACAGTCGTTTCTCAGTAGTAGAGAGCCCAAGTCATCTGTATGTAGCAAACAGCAGAGTACAAGGGGCTGGATTTTACCAGGATAGGTCGGCTGCCCTTTTCTCCTTAAAACTGATGTTGGCAAGTTTTCTGGGGAAACCTGGTATGCCTAAGGTTTTTGTAAAAGCATTTGTATTTGCTTATGTGTATTTCTAGATACACTATATGTTTTTTTTTATTCTTCTGCTTTTCACTTATTCTGCTGTTATTTTGTATTGTCCGCTTTCAGCTGTGACGATGCAAATTTCCCACTTGTGGAATAATAAAGGTTTATCCTATCATGTATTGCAGACATAAGTCTGCTGAAACCTTTTTCATTGAAAATATTGTCAAAGTTTCTAACTTTACACAGCACTATGAAAGAAAAACAAATGTTTTTTTGTTTTTATTTTGTCTTTTGGCTCATCAATAGACCCTAGTTTTAGTCATGCATCAAATATTACACTATAGCGATGATTGCAACCAAACTCGACTAAGGAATCCAAGAAGAACTCGTGTTACATTGTAATATCGCTATAATTCTTGTGGTTCTGCTTCCAGTTTTGTATTAATCTTGTTGGAAATCTTACAGAAACGAATGATCTCAATAGACTTAGTTTATTTCCCACACAAGGAATGACAGGATCATGCATTTGTGTTCTAACTATTGAATTGCAAACATAATTACTAACATTTGTAGGCATCATATGGCACTCCACATATAAGCATAAGGGTAATGTGGTGTCTAATTTAGTGCGTCAAGCGCCTTTAGTTCAGTACATGCTGAGTGCTATTGTTAGAACAAAAATATTTAGAAGCACCATTTCAATCTGAGCAAATACCTTTTGACTTTTGCTCTGGGAGTTGGCCATCTTGGGCTTTACAGTGGAAGACAGCAGGTGTTCTGTTGTGCTTGTGAGCTTGGAGATGCTGTGAAAACCTGTAGAGGTCCACATCCCCAACCCAGACTTATGCTGTGAAGGATTTGTCTCAGAAGCTGAAGTCACCATGACAATGCTTGCAGTGAACATGTCATCATATTCTTCTCCTCTATTGTTCATAGTTGACTCTGTGAGTGGAGCAGAATCCAGGTGTCTTTCCTTTGTTGCCAAATGGCCTTGTCCACAGACTGGTGTTGTGTAACAGGGACACCCCAGCACAGTCGCATGAGTTTGCTCTGCCCATCTAAGGATTCTTGTTATGTTGTCTTCTTTCTCACAAGCCCAGGGATTATCTCCAAGCGTGATTGTTTTCAGTGCTCTCAGTTTATCAAATATTCCTTCAGGCAGTACTGAGAAGTGGTTAGCATGCAAATACAATTTAACCAGCTTTGGAAGCCGATCCAAAGAGCCAGGCAGAATCTGAACCAAATAGTTAAATGACAAATCTATAATTTCCAAGTTATGAGGCATGTTTGTGGGCACAGTCCAAAATCTGTTGTGACTGAGGTTGAGAGATGTAACACTAAGAAGAGTGTTGTTGATGAAAACTATTCTCTCCAGTTCATTATGCGACAGATCCAGCAGTTTAAGGTTCCAGTGGTAAGCTGTATCTCTCTTGTCGAGCCAACGTAGACGGTTCCACGCTGCTTTGATGTCCCATAGAGACCGTGGCAAGACAGACGGCAGGCTTTCCAGGTGGTTGTAGGAGAGATCCAGGGTTCGCAGGTGATCATAGCGGCTTAGCTGACCACCAAGATCCTTCAAGCTGTCGGAAAAGACTAGTTTTATCAACTAGTTTCCTGTACATAAAATTAAACAATCAGCTATCTTTTGAAAGCATACGTGTCGAAATTAATTTGTAAACACTACAGGTGTTCAGCAATAACTGAAACAGATCAATTTATCATCTCTGAATATGTTATTTGCATACTGTGGAATGACAATACTTGTTTTTTATCACTCTGTTTTCCATCTGACAACTCATGTTAGCCTTAACCTTGGCACTCATCGAAGAAAATACAATTTGAATCGTTCTGCGTTTGCTTCTTGACCTCTGGCTCAAGATGTTGAGTAAAGTATCTAAAATAAGACGTGTCAGAGGTGAAGTGTAGCATTACAGCTACTTACCTGTTAAACGAGAGGTTGAGAAAACGGATGTTGTGCTGCAGGCCATGTGGCAGCTTGGTTAGGCTTTTTAAAGAACAGTCCACGTCACGGTGACCCCCACTACAAGAGCACATAGACGGACAGACGGACAAGACCCAGCCTCCCAAAAGCCCACAGAGCAGCACAAGGAACAGGGAGGACGTCAGCATGGTGAGGCCTCTAAAGAAACAAAAGTTAGATATATTTATCAAGTTTTCAGAAGAATTAGAAGAAATGGTTTAAAACCGGTTATGCGTATAAACGTTTACTTGCATTACAATTTTAGTTGTCAAATTTGTAAGCAAAGGCTTCATTTGACATTTTATTTTGCAAAAATTTCCACATTTCTGTCTCATCTGTCAAGGTGGGATGCTGAGTGAACATTCATGAGACATAATATGAATTATTTTTATTTTAGCAAACATGGGCAATGAAACAGAGTGAACAATAGCTAAGGGGTCTGAATACTTTTTGTACCCACTGTACTCATATAGATTCAGCACACATTGAGTGAAATATTTCAAGCTATTATTTCTTATAGTTGTGATGATTATGGCTTACAGATAATTGAAAACTCAAGATTTAGTCTCCTAAAAAATGTAAATACTACATACGGTAAATAAAAGAGAACATTTGAAACAGAAAGGTTAGGGTTCTGAAAGTATGTCCATTTAAATGCCCCGTACACTTGCTTTGGGCTCTGTGCATGAATCCCTGCAACAATGCTGCCCGCCATGCAGTGGATCAACCTGTGGTTCTGCTGAGTTCAAAGGACATGTTGCACTGATAGCAACCTTCAGGTCATCTGCATTGTTGGGTAAAATGTCTCTTATCTTCTCCTAAACAACACCTCATAACATCTCTATGGTGCTAAAGGTCAGGGATGTCTGCTGGCCAATCAAAAACAAGGAACACCAAGGCCACTGAACCAGCTCTTGGTACCTTTGGCAGTGTGGGCTGGTACCAAGTCCTGCTTGGAAACAAAATCAGCAGCTTGTCAGCAGAGGGAAGTATGTAGTGCTCTAGAAATTCCTGGTAGATGGCTGCTTTGACTTTGGATGTTAGAAAACACAGTGGACCAGAACCAACATGGCGCCCCAAACCATCACTGACTGTGGGAACTTTACACTGGACTTAAAGCTGCAGTACGAAGTAAACCCTCTCTGCATGATTCCTCCCCCTCAAAACTTGAGGAATTAACAGTTTTCCTGTAATAATGTTTGGTTGATTCTCTGCCGTTAGCACAACTGCAGCACACTGTCAATCTTCACCTTTTTGCAGATTATCTGCCTCATATTCTACAATCAGGACATAGTGGAAATTTAAACAAATAGGTCAAAAATATCCTACTAGTGTGGATTCTGTGTCTCTACACTTTCTGATTTCAAAATGAAATGCAGAACTTATATTAATCTGAAAATAGTACTCTGGACCACCAAGGTTGTTTTTCTCCTTAAAAAGAAGATTTGTTGCTTATTCCAACATTCTTAACTGTACATCCATCCATTTCCTCATGTAGTTGCTGCTGGATTCACATTTAAAACCTGACTACTGTAGAAATATTTGCCATGCAGTCACAGTTAAGTTTAGTATTGACTTTAAAATGAGCAACACATTTTTTTTTCCTGTTATTATGACTCATATCTTACTTGCACTAAGCCAAAGGAAATGTTGATAGAGACATCCACACTTCCTCTTGCAAACTCATTGTAAAGCCTCACATAAAGTTTGAAATACAATTAAACTAGCTTTTATTTTTATTTTTTATTTTTGCCCAGCTGCTTCCTGGTTAAAGGCTCAGTGTGTTTTATCTCCACAAAAGGCTGTTTGACTTGCACATAAAAACAAGACGCCATGTAGTATTGACACTGTTTCCTCCTGTCTGTGTGGACATTTACAAGGTAGATAACTGCAAGAATAAATAAAAGTTTGAGCAGTTTATTTTGTATCATCATAAAGTTTTATCTGGGACTTTATCGCAAACTACAGCTTCAAGGAATAATTGATTTCTGCCCAGACACATTGATGTTCATATTACTAAATTATTTCTTATAGTTGTGGTGATTATGGCTTACAGATAATTAACAACAACAACAAAAAATCAGTTAGTTAGCAATGCATATTTCATATAAAAAAAAATTTTGGCACTCACATTAGAGCAAAAGGCAGTTGGCTGATTTTCAGACCTTTGCTGAGGCTAATCATAGGCTGATCACTGTAGCAAATTCTGCTGGATGATAAATTGTCCCAGAAGTTATGGTGACGAACAATGATATTGTTGTTTTGATGTAATCTTCCAGTAATATGATGGTATTGGCAAAATAATGCAAGAATATTTTCTCAAAGATCAATTAACCTTAAATTCTAATGAACATTTAAACACTGGAACTGGAAGACATTTTAAATATCCAAATTAAATAAACAAAACAACAACAAAAATAAAATGAATTATGAAGTTTCTGTAAACAAAATTGTCCTTCAATAAAGGGCTATCCTTTTGCATATCCATTTGTTTTTCTTTTGTGTCCTTTTTCTTAACACTTATGAGTATACATCACTTAGTTTTGTTTTGGGATATAAATTTCCCACAAATTGTGAAGTATTGCATTGAGATTTAAATACAGTACCTGCACAAGCTAGTGCATAATTGGAAGGGAGAGGAAAGACGATTGATGGCTTTCATCATTTTCCTCATGTCAATACTTATGCTGGGCAATATATTTTAGAAAAATGTTTGAATTGTGATTTGTTTAGTTGGCCTTCTCTCCTGCTTCATTATGAAACTGAGAGTTATGCCTGAGTGGCTTGGACGAAGTGTACACTATAACTTTTTGCCATCATATCCTGTCGCCTGACAGCTTTTTGGAAGTATATTTCACTCCCCCCCTCTCATAAGTAAGACATAATTATATATATGCAATAAGACCAAAGTTAGACTTGGCTAATTACCACAAGTCAAGTCGCTTGTATGTGGTGGCACTTTAAATTCTGCTTCTGGGAAACGGCTCAGCCACTAAAAATACTGCAGTGCAACAAAAATATTTAGAGAAGTAATTTCAGAAACTAACACATTATTTTTTTATATATATCCTTCCTACATAGTTATATACATATATAGAGAGAGATTCTATCTTAGTTTCATTTTTGACAGGCAGGAAATGACTTTTCTCATTTTCTCTGCTCAAGATCAAGACATTTGCTAAAAAAAACTGCTTGCAGTTTTTAACCTGGGTTCAGCGATTTACAACATGAGCCATCGTTCCTATGCATAAAATGAGTCGTCTGTTACTGGTATTATGCCAGGATCACTCACCTTGTAATTTCAGTATTAGCACCATCTCTCCTCATCTCTGGTCATTAACTCCTCAAGCTCCACTCGTCTTCCTTTGTGCATTTTAATATGACAAAGCCAAGCATTTTTTCTGGGCCGCTGTGAATGTAGTGATGTGTCTTTGTAAATGCTACGTGTTAGTCCCGGCTTCTGCCCGGCTCACTGTTATGCAGGGAGATCCAGGTTGCAGTGCAATATGTGGTGGTGAGGGAGAGAAAAAAAGAGGGAGAAGAAATGCAGCAAAGAGCCAGTCCACTCGGCCTTTGATGAGGCAAGCACAATCTTGCTCGATAGGAGCAACCCTTTTTTTCACAACGCTGCATTTTCAGTTTTCTTTAGGGTGATCTTTATTTATTTATTTATTGTAAACTAATTTCAGAGACCTGTTGAGCTGGATTTCTGTTATTCTTTTTCTCTGTCAATTAAATGTTCTTCCCTTTCTGTTGCTATGGTCCTAAACTGATCTATCTCTCTTTATTTGGACAAGCATAATGAGGTAAGAAATGTAAATGCTAGAGCAGAGAACTCGGGCTGGACTTGTTTGTCTTTTTTGCTTTCCAGAGTTTGAAGTTACATCTCAGGTGGTTTGTCCCACTGTATTCCCTTTGTTCCTCCTGTCTGTTCTTTCCTGCTGACTGAGTGGCTCAGCCTCTGGTTGCCCACCAGTATTATGCTGTGCATAATTTAGGGTTGAACATTGAACAATTAAAATTGCGTTTTTCTCTGGAGATTTTGCAAACCAATGAAATATAAAAAACAATCATAAGCCTACATTGATCATGATGGCACAACAGCTTATAGATATGTTGCTCTTAGATAGACTGACAGCATCTTTTGATCCAGTATAAAAATAACTATTCAGTACGTATACAAAGTGTAAAAAAAATAGAAAATACACGGCAAATATTATGGTATTGTGTATTATAGTTCTGACATCACTGTAATAGTAGACGTTATGTTCCCTCAATTCTTATAGCTTCTTAAATTTAATCAACATGAGGGAAATAAATTGTGAATTGAATATCAGACTAAAGAGTTTAATTATACAGAAAACATGTGCTATAGTAATTACCCCTCAGAAGTACAGTATAGTCTTATTGCATTCAGATTGACAGACTCATTTCCAGCTGCCAGAAGATGTGCTGATATGCAAATCTTAAAGGGATTATTTCTGGCAAATGAATAACTTTTGTACTGGTAAAATATATCCGTAAACTCCAGTGTATGAAGTAAGAAAAATGTTGTCCTCTTCTCTTTGTTTTTCTGTGAAGCAGATTTAAGATGAGTGAGTAATTTACTGCTGTTTTTTGTGGTTTGGGCACAATTTGGTCAAGAACAAATCGATGTTTTGTTCTTGACCACAATTCCAACAGTAAGAAGAAAGAAAAAGGATGACGATGATAACGTCATTTTATTTCCAACATTAAAAACAAATGTCAACTTAGAGAAATAATGACAAACAAATGAGAATAGTAACCAAATGCAGAAATTAAACTTTAACACTTGGTTTGAAAAGGCATAGGAAAACACCAACGTTTATTAAATCTTAGCTCCAACTAACTCATCCAGTTTCTTGTCCATTTCAGTCTTGAATAAAGGATCCAAGTACTTCCCAAGCTATAAATATGTTTTCATGCAATTTGATCTCCATGTCACAAATATTCACTTTACACTTTCAAAGAAATTATTTACACAAATACTTCATTAGACTCTAGTCTACAGCATCTGCGTAATCAACATACTCCTGTGAGACGGCAGTACAACTTCAAAACAACCAAAAACTATTTTCTGTTCTTTATAATGCGATATACATACATAACACATGCACTCATTTAAAATCACCTAACAACATGCCAATGGAAGCCCATTTTGCACCTTTCATTCATATGTATTTGCATATGTATTTTTAAAAATGTATTGAAATTTACACAGCGTAAAGTACTGTTGCAAATTATTCTAATTTTTGTCCATGCTTTGTTTCCTTAAACAAAATTAAATTAAACAAAATTTAATCTTGTTTTCTAAAATTTTCTTCTCCCCTAAGCCTCTTCTTTGGGAGAAGTTTTTTGTTATTATTTTCTGCCAATTGTTGTTTTGCTCCGTACATAATTTGACCATTTTTGAATTGAATGCAATCCATAAATTTGATCAGGTTTCACTTTTTAAAAAATAAGTTTGTGTGCTCTAGATAACCCACCTTATAAATTATCCATCTTTCTCTTTTTCATAGAATTGAATAGATCAAAGCAAGTGGACTAACACATGCCTGAACTAATTTTTTAAGCGTGTAATATAATAGATTTAATGGATGGATGGACATTCATTTTCCCACATTGACAAATAAAGCATCCACCTATCTATCATATTGAACAACCATTTCAACATTTCAAAACACAGCGGACTCTAAACAGAGCTCTGACAAAGAAGCATTTGTGTTGCATTATAAAACACCTTGAAGTGGTTAAAGAAGAAATGCCTGATTCAAAAACTCCATATTTAGTTTTCTAGGTCCTTAAATCTAAACTCATTTGTGATATCCTGCTTATTGAGTTTATATTTCCTTGCATATGGTCTCATGATGGTGTTTTGAAGATCTTTTGTTCACAGTGCATTCTGTATTACTGTGTGGAGAGCAAATCAAGCATGTGGCATGTCGGCAACATTGTATCTTGCTGTGTGTTCCTCTTACAACACTTCCTTCTGCTTTTCATTAAAGTGCAAGATAGATCTAAACATACGGAGTTGCATTTTGTACTATCCAAATAAATTCCCCAAGAAAAAAAGATTCAGATAATTTCTGATAGCCATATTTTTTGATTTTGTAGGTTTAGTTTCTGTGTGCTGATGTGATCATAATGATCCAGGTAATAGCTGTATTAATATTGATTAAGGAACATGATACAAATTTTCACAGTGCCCCAAAATCCAGTCTCAGACAGGACACTAACTGCATACAGCTTTCAGATTAATAAGAGGCCTTATGACCATGTATGGCCACCTTTTGTTTTTCCGTGAAAGCTGAAAACTCCAAATACCAGAACGACTGTGTCTGAGGACAACTGTTGGTTCACTAAAGAGATCTCTGTGGCAGACATTACAGCTATCTCTTCAGTTTCACTTCCAGTGTTCTCTTCTAGAACAGCAGCTGCAAACTATTTTTCCTGTGCATCATTTCCATCGATAGCTTGACCAAAGGTGCTTCCTTGGTGTTTTTCTTCTAATGTGGCGCTTGACGTGATATCTGTCATCTCATTTGTTTCTGGAAGTAAAGAGAATGTCTTTGAAAGTCTTTGAGGCAGAAAACTGGTCAGGGAAATTCGGTTGGATGATCCCAATACCACATTGCCATTGTTAGCTTCCCCATCCAATAGTGGCGAAGGACCTGCCCAACTAGTAGCCGTCTGCTCCTTCTGAAGTCTATGTTTGCGGATGTATATGAGCAGAAATCCCACAATCATCAGTGACAGCATTGAACCTATTATTGCTGCCACAACTTTGCTGTCTTGTGAACCTTTTTTCTCTGCCTTGTCAATGATTGACGTCTCTGAGGTGGAGGGTTGGGATGTATCACCACCTGGAACTTGCTTGGTACTTTTAGATTTTCTTTCTTCAGGCTTGATAGATGTGGTTTTCGTATGAATGGCCATCAATGTGGATGAAGGTATAAATGAGGAGGTCACTTCATTTAACTTGGTCTGTGAGGTTGATATTCTCTGTGTGCCGCGGTTTTGTGTAATGTTGCTTAGCATCGGGGGTGCTGTTGAATTGTTGATTCGCTGGCTTGTCTGACTAGTCAGATTCGTTGTTATGGATTTCCGAACGTTAGACTTAACAGTTGGTGTATTTGATGAACTGGTGAGAGTTGATGCTCTCTCAGTATTTACTGAAAGTATTCCTGGAAGCGTCATCTGACTTGTGTGCAGTGAAGGAGTAGAGATTCTTGGGTCCTCTGGTGTAGTCCTATCAACACTGGTAGTTGTTGTAATGTTGACGGACGGGATTTCTGACAGCTGTTCTAAAGTTGATGGCTGTCGTGTTGCCAACTGGGTGTTTTGGGTCATTTTGCCTGTTGTCACATCTGTGGTGATGATTTGCAGCTCAGATTTTACTGTGCTGATTGCTGCCATTGGCAGAAAAAGAATGAAGGTAAAGCTGGTCATTTTGGCCTCGGATCTTCTGTTACACGCCCCTGGTGCTTCACACTAAAACAGACGGAGACCCAGATTCATTGTCAATGACTTCTCATACATAAATAACCAACACAAAGAATTGTAACTTGATATGCTTCATACATAATAAGAAGTTTTTTCTTATTGTTGGTCCCAGGTTCATATTACCTAGGAGAATTACCTAGGAGAATGATAAATTACAATTTTTAAAAAATGTATTACATTTTTCCATATACTAATATATATAATACATGGTGCTAACAGGTCTTTCTGAGATCTTTGATCTCAATGAGACAACCTCCATAAATTAAAAAAAACAAACAAAAAAACATTACAAAGCATACGGAAGCATAAGGGAAACTTATTTAATTAACGCATTCTTTAAGTTGCTTCCGTGTTTTACAAAAAGAAACACAGAAACAGCTCACACTGCATGTGAGCTGTACTTATCTTTGTAGCCTTTGTTTTAAAGATTGTAAAATCATTTGGTTGACATTGTAATTTAGCAAGTTTGAAAGTTAAATCCGTTGACATGTTTGCTGGATTTCATATGTCCAGTAATCCAAGGTGAATTGTGACAGATTTGGAACTCGAGCACATCATACTCTGTATACAAAGCAACCTTATTTTTTCTTAAACTAAAGTTATATTTGACCTCAGTGATGGCTTCCTGCAAATGCAAGTCAACCGTAGGTCATCAATACTCTCTCAAACATCACTGATCCTCATGCAAACACCTTGATGAAAATTAGGTTTAACTGTATATAAATTGAGTTTTACTGTATTTATAAGATCACATTGCATCTTGACCATCTTCTCTAGAAACAGCCATTGAACATGAACCTAATTTTTAAGGCAATAAAAAGTACTTTAGGTTCAGAAACTTTTACTTACCTGTGACTCTACAAGGATAACCCAGGTTTGTTGTCAAGATGTATTAATAGTTCGAATATTAACCTGTTAGGCTTAACATATAATGTTGACTGAAAAAAGCAGGAACTAAGAGCAGAAAATAACCCCACCTTTTTGAGATGTTGAAACCGACGCTTTCCTCACTGACAGGAAATGAGACATTTCAAACTGACAACCATGTGTGCTCTCCAACTATTTTGCTAAACACTAGATAGATGTAAAGTTGATGTAAGACAAAAGTTGTGTCATTTCATCTAAGACAAAACTTCAAATTTAGAAGCTAAATTCTGAAGAGAATTGAACTTCTCTTTAGTTTCCTGTCAAAGACTATTCCAGTTACTTTCTGTCAAAACTAATGTAAGAATTCCCCATTAAAATAGATAAAATAACTGATTACAGTAGTTAAATAAAGCAATACACTCATAAAACATCTGCAGCATTTTTTTTGCAGATGTTTAAGGACTTCAGCCTTTATAGAAGTATAAGGTAATGTTAATTAGAGGATGTACATCAGTATTGTCGTCCAGGTCTGTTTCATTAGTTGATTTTTTTAATGATTCTGCTGAGCCACATTTCAAAAGCAATGTCTGGTTTTCACGGTAGTCCATTTTTATTTGAAACTTGTCATTTTCAAGTTATTTTGGTGAACATTATGGGCTTTTTGGTCATTGATAGAGGGGTACCAAAACTTTTGTTCACAAGTACCTATTTGGAAGTTCTGGTTGAACATCTGTATAACTCTATAGATCATCAGTTTCACATCATCTGCATTTTAAGAACTGCTTTGACTGCACATAAGATCAGCTGTGTCCCATCTTGATTAGATTTCTAGGATTTTTTAAAAAATTTATTCTTGTTTGTTGTTGCACAGCTGCAGCTTAGTAAGAGAGTACTTATGTTCTGGTAAGTCCAATCCTACATGTGGACATGTTGATAACAGATCCAGAAGAAGGCCAGACGTATAGCTGGAGATCCCCAGGCAATATACTGTTTATTGTGCTTCTTTCTGGAGAGCGGTACAGGAACTTAAAAACACACACCACCAGACTTTGAGACAGCTCTTTCCCTAGAACTGAAACTTTTTCTGCCCCAGTGTGGGAAAAATTTCAGCTGAGAGAAACAAATACAATCATCTGTTGATGACATAAAACTGTAACTTGCGCTTTTCTATACATCCCACCTCAAATTAGTGCTTCTAAGTTCTACATGTGACTGGCACATATTATTCTCTGCACTTGTGAAGAGAATAACCAACCAAAATTTCTTTGTGTGAACACACAAGGACCAAAAAACGTTTTTTGATTCTTGGCTGGACTGCAATACCTGTGCGATTATTTATAGGGGTGCACCTATTTATCGGCACCGATTTCCTTAATCTTGGGAGATCAGTGATTGGCCAGTGCTTAAATATGGAAGTGATATTATCCACCGATCTTATCTACCTCAGCAAATGTCTAAAAATCAACTGCTTTCCTCTTCTGCTCTCCGATTAGAGGTATGACTGACAGACTGGCCCACCAGGTCATGTCTGGACGTTTACAGTTAACAATAGTCACCCCACTGTTGCCAACTCGGCGACTGAATTGCTATATTTAGCAACATTTCAGAGAAAACTATTGCTATGAGCCAAAATTGGAATTGGCAGGTCAGGGCTTTTAAAGATAGGTAATCGGCTATTGACCAGGAAACTACAATTGGTGCACTCTTAATTATTTATGTGCTATGTTTTTCTTTTTTCATACAGGAGATGTAAAGACCACACATTATCCAGAGTCTATGTGTGCTATAAACTCAAAGCAAAAAGATTGCAAGGCTTTTTTTAAAAATGATTTATTTATCACAAATCATATCATTATTGTGACATTCACCAATATTATTTCATATCTCAAGTTTTTCTAATTTGGTACCGATCCCCAAACTTTCCATTGATCCATACCGTTACCCTTTTACCCTGGAGACTTCAAAAAAAAAAAAAGCGCTATCTGAAGAGAATGCATGTTATATTATTGTCTCCTGAACTGTTGATATTTTGTCATGTTTTAGTCACAAACCTTATTTTATTAGGATTTATTTGATAACCAGACAAAGTACTGCATAATTGTGAAGTGGCATGAATGCTTCCACAAGGAACTGCATAAGTGTGTTTGAAAAAGTATGAATAAGAGTTACACTCTAAAGCACTTATTGACTGTCAGATGAGGTTAAAGGTCACTTTATAAACAGGATGTTCTGTTATGAACACAGGAAAAATGTGTTGTTTTCTTCCACAATCTCATGAAGTTTTTGATTAAAATTGCACACATTGGGATGTCAAAATAATTCTTCCTAATTTGGCCTGGATGAACTCTGTTCTAACTGAAATCTTAAAATATTCTTTCTGATTTCTCATATTTTATAAACATGAGTATCTCACATACTTATTTCTTCGTTTTCAGTATTTTCTTTTTCCTTTATTTGTTTAATTGATAGTGACCAAAAGTAGTTCTGTAGCATCATACAGCTCAAACATCAAACTTTGCTTTGTGTATAAACACTTTTTTCATATTTGAACTTGAATCTGTTAGTGAAAAAACTATTTTGACACAGCTAAACTTTTTCAAAAACTGTACAATTTATAATCTGCTATCAGTGTTGGTTTATTGGTTTCTTTTTAAATTTAAATCAATCTTAAATTCTAAAGATAATCCCAATTTTTTAATATCTAAGTAGCCTTACGTTTTATAATAACTTTAGTTTCTAAAAAAATAAGAATAAAGACAACATAACAAATTTGGTATGCTTAGACAGGAGTGAGTTACCATTTTATACAACAAGAGGCATGTCTTCCAAATCCTTGGGGACCTCCAAACAGGAATCCTTAGAACTGGAGCTCTGGATCTGAAAGACTCTTTCTTCAGGTTCAGTAGAAGTTGTTTTCCCTTCATCAAGTCCTGCCCAAGCTTCCTTCTTAGCCTCCTGTATGTCAGTCGTACCGTCTGTTCTCACCTCCTCTAGCATAACAGTAGTATCACACAGGCCAACCAGCCCTTCTATCTCTGTTTGATCTGCTTCCCAGTAGTGAGTACCACTTATGTCCGTGTTAGATCGGCGACTTCGGGGGATGTAGACCCGGTGCTGAAGGACACAGATCTGACATGCAAGCACAGATGTTGTAACCAGTAAGCAGAGGATTAATCCTCCTGCTGAACCAATGGCAATGAGACCCATCTCAGTGTCAATTAAGCAGTCGCCACCAGTGGCGTTGATTGCAACAGCTGGGTTTTCATGGTAAGTTGCTGTGAGGTGGGACTCTGCTGTAAATGTTGGGCTGCCTGTTTGGTCTTGGGATGTGGGTAAATCCATGGTGGTAGTTGAAAGAGCTGGGTCTGCTTCAGCAGGGTGGAGCAGGAACAGCAGAAACAGGCACAGAGTTCTGGTGGTTTTCATCATGTTCTGAAAAAAAGAATGTTGTAATACAGAACAAAATTACAACCCTGTTTTGGTTATCTTTGCATCATTTTTACATTTTCTTCTTACCAACTATCATTGCTTTAAATTCTTTGCACTGTTTCTAGTTCAATACTTACATAAGGTAGTTTCCAGAGACCTATGTGTTGAAACGGAGAGATGAATGAACTGATGCAGACTTGAGAACTGCTGTGAATGGTCCTCTCGACCTTTGCACTTGGTTTTTTTCTCTGCTTAGCTTATTTCAGGGTGTCAGGTCCGAGCTACAGAGGCTGAAGAGCTGTTCTTAAAGAAGCAAAAGCATCAGTATTTTTAGACACTTGATGTTTCAAAGCATGCTTTGTGTCATCTGTATATTTGTGTGTTTGTTTTATCTAAAGAGTACAGGTCTGATCATTTATTACAGAAAAACCCAAGTGTGTATTTTACCATATCTATTTTTGTCTTTCCTCAGGTTCAAAACAGGCCAAATTAATGGTGACCTGCTCATCTACCATGTACTCCTCACCCTCAAACCTTACTACGCTAAGCCCTATGAGATAGTTGTAGACTTAACTCATGTTGGACCAAGCAATCGCTTCAAGACTGACTTTCTATCCAAGTGGTTTGTGGTCTTTCCTGGCTTTGCGTATGAGAATGTGGCAGCAGTTTATGTCTACAACTGCAACACTTGGGTGAGGGAGTACACCAAGTATCATGAGAGGCTTCTGACTGGTCTTAAGGGGAGCAAGCGCCTGCAGTTTATTGACTCTCCAGCCAAGTTGGCAGAACACATTGAACAAGACCAACAGAAACTCCCAGCAGCCACTTTGACATTGGAAGAAGATCTCAAAGTGTTCCACAATGCCCTCAAGCTGGCTCACAAAGACACCAAAGTTTCAATAAAGGTATGGTGGCAATGAAAAGTTAGATTTCCTCTAATGTTGTTGATGTCAACTAGCAAGAATTAGATCATTCTTAAGGACGCAGCAAGAACAAGATTTCTGAAAACTATGAATATTTTTTACCCCTCAGGTGGGTTCCACAGCAGTTCAGGTAACCTCAGCTGAGCGGACACGGGTGCTTGGCCAGCCCGTCTTTCTCAACGATGTTTATTATGCCTCAGAGATTGAGGAAATTTGCCTGGTGGATGAGAGTCAGTTTACTCTTACCATGGCCAATCAGGGAACACCTCTCACATTCATGCACCAAGAGTGTGATGCCATTGTCCAGTCCATAATTCATATCCGTACTCGCTGGGAGCTGTCTCAGCCTGACTCAATTCCCCAGCACACAAAGATCCGTCCAAAAGATGTCCCCGGGACTCTTCTCAACATTGCTCTGCTCAACCTGGGGAGTTCTGATCCAAGTCTCCGGTAGGTAGCTCAAGGCCTTCACGCCAAAAATCATTTTCTCATAAAACGCAGTAGCTTGTAGGGCTGTAACGATTGCTCGAATCATTCGAGTTCTTCGATTACTAAAATTCCTCAAGGGAAATTATCTGCCTCGTAGCGTCTTTAAATTATGTTTTATTATTTATTTATTTATTTAAATAAATAATAAAAACAGTTCTTTTAAAGCATTTTATTATTTGTTTCGGCCGGGTAATTATTTGTGTTGCGCAACGCTCTTATTTCTGCCTGAGTTGTTGGCGAATGCTCAATGCTAGCAGCATAACATCCGATTTTCAAGTTCGGTCCGGGGGATTTCATTGATTATTGATAATGTTCAGGGTTTTATCGTTTTTTGGGAGGCCAAAAGGCATCCTTCAAATGACTGGCGTGATGCATGGAATGCTATAGCCTTTCTCCTCCTGGAGCTGCTGCCTAGTGGCTGGTCCAGGATGAACCCAGCAGGTGTGTTTATACTGGTGGAGCGGATAGACACAACACTCCGGGCTGCTGTGCTGCAGTTGATGCTTAACGTAGCATTAGCTTTACAGACAAACATAAAATAAATTTACAAACACATGTCGGTCGCAACAAATGGGTGGCAGAGTGCATCGTGGCAGTGCATAGCTGATAGATATGTTACTGTGTGTGACAGAAGAGCCAAGTCCAGTCGTTCACATGGACACAAAAGCTATAAATGGCTGGACAAAGTGAGAGTTCACCTATTAAATTGCCTAAAGGTGAAAACAGAAACTAACAACTGGAGTATAGACTTTTTTGTTTTGAATTATCTTTGTGAGCCTGCCTTTTTATTATTAAATTAAATATAATTTCAGATTTTTATATAATTTTTGTCCAGATTAGCTTAAAAAGTGAGCTATTACAAGTTATATTCTAAGCTACAAAAAAGTAATTGTTAGGGATGCCCAAATTTGAAAATTTGGGCCAATGTTGATATCTGATATTAATACTGCCATTATGGTAGTATTTACCAGTATTTAATTTGATCAATTTATTTGATATTTGATTAATCATCAGAGTAATTGATAGAATACTCGATTACTAAAATAATCGTTTACAACAGCCGTAGTAGCTTGTCAACATTAAACTAATTGAGCTCCAAAAGCATGGCTGATCCATGTATGACTGTGTTCCTAATGGAACAAAGACCAGGAGGCACAGATCTGTGTGACAAAGACAGTCAATGTTGAATTTAATTAAAACCAGCTGTACTTTGTATAGAAATACTTGACCTGACCAGATATTACTCATTGTCCTTTCCACATCCAGGTCTGCAGCTTACAATCTCCTCTGTGCTTTGACTTGCACATTTAACCTAAAGATAGAGGGACAGCTGTTGGAGACATCTGGTCTCTGTATTCCAGCGAACAACACACTTTTTATTGTCTCCATCAGCAAGACCCTTGCTGCAAATGAGCCGCATCTGACACTGGAGTTCTTGGAGGAATGCATTTCTGGCTTCAGCAAATCCAGTAAGACCACTACACACTTAGCATGACATTTACCTGAAGTAGGTATTTGACACTTGACACAATGTAAGCAATTTGCTGGTCCAGGAGGAGTGAATGCTGCGAGGCAATGGATTCACAAAGACTCTGTTCTACTGAAGCTGACAATGAATTTTAATTCTATTCAGATTAAATTCTGAATTTCTGAAGTGAGTGTGTTGGACTGAACACACTCAAAGTATAGGTAGAAAAGTACAAATATCTCTAGCATTTATTTTTATTAGTTTTTTTGATAGATAGATAGATAGATAGATAGATAGATAGATAGATAGATAGATAGATAGATAGATAGAAAAGGGATCTTATTTTTGGGAGTCAAAAAGTGGGGAAGCAAAATCATAAATTTGCTTCTCACCTACTTATAAAACTGGTTGCTTCACTTGCTTCATTCTTCAAGTGCCTATGTTTGCCATATTGCCAGTAAATGTAGCTGTAAATATTGTGTAAAGTATCAGAGTAGTAATTAATGAAGAACCTCCCTGCAGGGCATCCAAAGATAGCAGAGGTATTTCTTACAATGCTTTGAAGCTTAGTTTGTGCTAAACCGTGGTGTGGTTGTCATGGCATTTTTGTGCTTTAATGATACCGAATAGTTTGCAGCGAGACCCCCACTTTTTGGAATTAATGCACAAGTGTGTCCTTTATCTTTTATGTTTTTTTTAAATTAGATGTAAAAGTTTTTGCAACTCTTAACATGCCCTAAATCTACATGCAGTAACTATATGATTTGGAAGGCAATTGTAGTTACAGTGGATAGCAGGACTTTAAGGAAGGCTCAAAAGTCTCAAGAAAAGGGGAAAATGTCAAGAAAGGTTTTAATATTTCATAGTAAATACTTGTGTTTTCTGTGGACGTTAAGCAGAAGTTCAAAATGTTTTCTTACAGGTATTGAGCTCAAGCATCTCTGCCTGGAGTACATGACACCCTGGCTTCTAAACTTGGTCCGCTTCTGCAAACATAATGACGATGCCAAACGTCAGCGTGTCACAGCCATCCTGGACAAACTTATCACAATGACAATAAATGAAAAGCAGATGTATCCCTCCATCCAGGCCAAGATCTGGGGCAGCCTGGGCCAAGTGAGTTTCAACCCAAGAAATGGAGAACCTCTTTTCATTCCATCAAGGTTGTGTCAGTTTGGGACTCATTTCTCTTATTTTTAGATAACGGATCTGCTTGATGTGGTGTTAGACAGCTTTATCAAAACTAGTGCCACAGGAGGCCTGGGCTCCATCAAGGCAGAGGTCATGGCTGATACTGCTGTAGCTCTGGCTTCAGGGAATGTTAAACTGGTGTCCAATAAGGTAAGATTCTCCACAAATCAGAAGAGTGCTGGTCATGTGTAGTGCTGCATTTTTCAATAATGTAATAGAAATCTGGCCTCCAAAATGTAATAAAAAGTAATTTAAACTACATTGACCAAATAATTAGAAAATGTTACATAACAATTATTAAGAATCCTTGAACAAATTTTGTAATAGTTTCATCATGTAACATTATTACACTGACACTAAATGCAGAAGTAACTCTTTAAAAAAAGTAATAATAATGTGGCACATTTTGCAATGAACAGTCACAGATCAGTGTTTGTGTGCATAATCCTAATAATTATGCTTCTTATAATGATCATTTAATGATCATCCAGTAAGTTTCAAAGATTTAAATCTTTGAACGTTTAATGTTATTGCTTAGGATAATCGTAACCAATCATCCTGCTGTGTGTTGTGTGTTAAGACTGATCTGGTCCAGTCAGTAGAACATCGGGACCATTCCAATCTAAAATCTGGGATATTCAACATGTGGGATTTTCTCGGGCTGATTATCGCAGAGTGTGTAATGTTCCCCAACTGGTAACGAGAATGACGGTGACAGGTAGCCAATCAGAAAGCATGGTGAATGACGGTGACAGGTAGCCAATCAGAAAGCATGGTGAATTAAACACGGAGGGGAATCCCAAACAAAGAACCGCTGACATGGTGCAACCGAGAGTCCGGTGGACATCGGAGATGGAGAATTGTCAAGTTGATATGTGGAAACAACGTTAATGTTTATGGATCAATCAATGACAATATATAGCCAATCAATGACATTTCACTGCCAATTTCAATTTTGTGTCTTTGGGCAATGACAATAAAATAGGGATGTTCTGTCCAGGTTTTTTCTTTGCTTTCAGGTCCTTTGATTTTGAGTATCGGCTCACAGCAACTCTCACCGTTTGCTAGAACAGTGCTTTCCCATTTTATCGCCAAAGTATCCAACAAACCAGAGAAACTAGCTGGATTTGTCACTCATTGCTTTTTTTCTATACACTGAAACTCAGGAAGGTTATGGGATGAATTAAATATCCGGTTCCTCCTGCATGAATATTTTCTGGGGATATTCTTTTACATTTGTTTTAATCAGTCCTAAATCTCCCTGGAACAAAACCCAGCAGGCCTTGATCCACCCCAAACCAGGTGGGGTTCTAAACATTTCCATGGAAATTTTGGAAGAAGTTGCCTTGACCTGCTGTTTGAAGCAGCTGATCAGATGTTAGAATCTCTATAGAAGCTGCCCTGATTCCCCCTCACCCACCCGAGTTTGACAATTGAAGTTTACTTTATTAAGTCATGAAATATCTCATTTCTAAGAAATAGACATTGTGCAGTGGAAGTTGATTGCTTATCTTTTGCAAACATGTAGAGGTGGAAGTAGTTTTAGAATTAGCTTCTGTATACCAACATTAGGCCAATAGGATAAACGCACGATGCTCGACTTTATTCTGATGGACATTCAACTCTCTTCACCACAGAGGATATAGAATCTGGAAAGATGGAAGGTCATTGGAAGAAGACTGCTGCTGTTTAGTGCAACATCTCTCAATGTCTCAAACTATCATGTTACGCTCATGAATCATTGTGAAATGTCCATAGCAGAAGAGCTTGGTAAATTTCCTTGCTACAATGGGTGGAATGGGTGGTGATTACTTAAACCTACATATGTTTTTATATATATATATATATATATATATATATATATATATATTGTATGTTCCATGCCTTTTCTATAGTTGCTAAAATATACTAAGTATTGTGCTGTCTTTAGAAAGCCTCATGGTTTGTGAAACAATTAGTTTTTCACTTTCAATCTAGTTTCATATTTATTTGCATCCCTGCTGTGCTGGCTCATAGAAAATTAAACATTAATTTGGTGACAGTAAATCCAGGAGGCGTCTTGTACATAGATATTTAGTGGCTAAACGAAACAATCTATTTTACTAGTTATTTTATTTGTAGACTTATCTAAAAATTCTTTTGGCTAATGTTTTTTTTTTTTTTGCGGCCGTACATAATATGAACTGTTTAGTTTGATTTTTTTTAAAAACACACACATAGTTTAACTTAAGGTTATTTTAAGATGTCAAAACAAATAAAATTTTCATCCTAAAAGACTGGAGACAGAACTCGTCATGGAACACAACGCTTACATACAATGTTGGAAGTTTTGTTGTGAAAAGTCTGCATGAATTGTAATCGTTACTTACATGGTAGAAGTGCAATTCCAAAGCAGTCAATTCCTCGTGACTTACAGAAAGCAAAAAGAAAAACTCATCCACTCACTATCCATCATCTGTGTGCTTTGTGTCAATTTCAGCCTGCTGCCCAGATAAACAAACACAACATACACAGGCAGACACAATAGAAAATTCTGGGCCTGGCTCCTATTATGGCACACATCAGTACTACTTTGAATAGTGGTCATTGTGAAGACTGTTGCCTAAGAAATGGCAGGCAGTGTTTGGTTTGTGCTGCTGCTCTGCTGCGGGTTTGAAGTGGCTTCACCAAACTGTTGCAATGGTTGCTGATACCATCCCACCTGGACAGCGATAAATACACACACAGTATGTAGACAGTTTCCTCAGACAGGTTTTTTGAGGTGGTCTTAGAATAAGTCAGCAATTGTTTGAATTAACTCTAATTCTAAGGCTCAGTTAAGATATATGCGACTTTCTGTAGGCAGCAAAATAGATTCCATTCTGCAAGAGAATCCTGGCCAACGTGAAAACAGATCAACGACTGTCTGACCTGTCCAAAAAACACACCTGGACCACCTAACTTGAAATTGCCTTTGCAACAACACATAATCCTTTTTGTTTATATTCTTTATTTTTGAAACTTTGAGAAGATTACAGAAAAGCTTGTTTCCACGTCGAGGTCACAGTTCCAGTCTGTGATCAATTATAAAATTCCTTCTCTTTACAATTTCTATTTATAACAAAACAAAAACAGAACACAAAGAGGGAACAAGGGGGCACTATTTTTTAAAAAAACATAACTTTTATGTTCAAATAAAGGCAATTGTTTCAACATAAAGGGAAAAAAACTTAATTCTGGAGGTGTGTGGCTTTTATTTTTCTTATTTATATTGCACAGAGCATAGAATGAGACTGAATAGATCAGCTCTTATGGGTCAGACACCTTGTCACCAATACCCATTCTAGACTTTTTTTCAACATTATCGGATTGGAGCATCTCTAGACAGAGTTAGCCACAGAAACACAGGGTAAAACGTTTAATTAACTGGCAGCAATACCTCCACCCAGCCCCCTCAGGGAAGGTGTCGCAGTTAAACAGAAGCCACAGCAAGATGTAACTTCGGTGAACAGATTACCCTGCTGTGGAATCGGCTTCAGGGCACGCCGTCTTCCTCTAGGACGACGCTTAAAAGTAAACTTTTTTATGAAGCTTCTACAGAGTTTTCCTCAAGAAAACTTGCTAAATCCGGTGGCAGAGGCGCTGTGGCAGTCAGCCAGCAGCCCACTGTGTTTGTAAAAAACATAGAAGGTGAGAGGAAATTAAAAATATCTCTAGGTAATTATATTGGAAGACATTATAGAAAATATTCACACAAACCTATAATCTTTAAAAAAATGCTTGAATTTGATCACAGATCATAGATCAAGGATTTGAACATTTAATTATTGAGAATGATATTAAATTAGATTTAATGCTTTCAGCATCGATAGATTAAATGTTTTAAAATATTTTAGAGGGAAAATTTCTTCACAACCTCTTGGGCTGCATGTGCACAAAGGATCAGTGGCTTTGTGTCAATGTACTGGTTGATAGTGATGATTTTTTTTGTGTGTAAAATACAGTAAAAAGCCAAAAACTGCCTGTTTATGTAAACATGGAATTCTAATGGTATTTTATGGGCCCAGTTCAGGTTTTAAATTGATTTGTATTTTCAGATTCAGGAATTTTCCCATTTCTACTATAAGTTCTATCAGCTAGATTAGAGAGTAATATATATATAAGTTCTATATATATCGGCTATAATACCGACAGTATGTAACCACTGGGCTGTACATGAGGCTTTACTAGTGTTATCTAATGGCTTACTGTTTGTTGTCATGCCAGGAGGACGTGCTGAGCACAGTGGAGCATTGTCTGCCGGCCTTGAACTCTTTGTCACCAAAGATTTGAATCAATTCTTTTTTTCTTCTTCAGATGGAAGAACTGTTGCATTGTCATGTGCATCATTTACCGCACGTCTTTAATGTGTATTCACATTTGTTTTTATTAGTTCAACATTCTTTTAAAGTATTTTACAACACAGACCCATTCAATAAATTAGAATCTTATTGAAAAGCCCATTTATTTCAGAAACTTTATCCTGGAAGGTCCTGGAAACACATACAGATTATTACACATTTGTGTAATAACAAATCATTTATTGATGATTTTGAAAACATGACATTGAAATTTAGAATATTACATTAGACTGATTAAAAAATCTATATTTTTAAAACCAGAATTTTGACTTAATTAAACGTAAATTTAATGTATTTTATTTATTTATTATATATGTATGAGCTACCTTTTTGTTTTTTTAAAAAAAAAAAGATTGTCTTATAATGCTTACTTAAAGGTTATTTTTAAAGGGTCCTTTTAATCTGACAAAATGGCTTCTTCATGGCACATATGAACTGAACATACATTTACACTGCTGAGAATCAAAATTTGCACAAATATTTGACTAATGTAATCATTAATAACAATTAATAATTTGTTTTTATTTTAATTAATAAAATTAGTTTCTTTAGTTAAATTGGGGAAATTGAACTTGTGAATTAATTTCTTTCTCACAGAAGAAACACTTCATACAACAAATAATGTTCACTGACACTTTTTTTCCAGAGAATTTATTATCAAAATAGCCCAACGTAACAGCTGAGTTATCCTGTAAATAACCTCTTTCTCTAAGTATCGACATGCAACTATAACAAATGATGGAAAGACATGAAATGACATCAGACTTGTACAGCAGTTTTCAACCAACAAATAAGACCTGGTGCTTTTTTTTTGTTTTTCTTGAGGATAAGCTGATTTGGGCCTTTGTTAGGGATTGTCATTTAAAAATACATTTAAAAAAATCATAGGATATTGTGGCGTATTATAAGTGGAAAAAAATGTACATTTTTATGTAGTTTCTGTTCTTAAGCATTTTCCATTTAATTTAATGGAATTCTTAACTGGGCTCCACAGTTGGTACCACTGTTGCCTGACAGCAGGACGTTTCTGGGTTCTGGGTTTTTTCTCAACTGTCAAAGTAACTACATGAGGCAGTCTGCTCCTGTTCATGATTTTGAAGGTTTAATTATTGGCCTTTTCTTTGGCAGGTTATTGGTCGGATGTGTAAGATCATAGACAAGACGTGCCTGTCACCAACTCCTACGCTGGAGCAGCACCTCATGTGGGATGACATTGCGATCCTGGCCCGCTACATGCTCATGTTGTCCTTTAACAACTCTCTGGATGTTGCAGCCCACCTGCCATACCTGTTCCATGTAGTGACGCTACTAGTAGCCACCGGGCCGCTGTCCCTTAGAGCCTCTACCCATGGTTTAGTCATCAACATCATCCACTCCCTGTGCACCTGTTCACAGCTCAGCTTCAGTGGTAAGCAACAATCATCTTTGTCTGCTGATTTTTAGATATTGAAAGCTTTTCTAAAGTCAAGGCCTGAAGTAAAAATCAGTCTAAAAAATACGCAAAATATACACAAACTAATAAATAAGAAACTTGTATTGTTGTGTTAAATAATTGCAGAGGAGACGAAGCAGGTTCTGAGGCTGAGCCTGACTGAGTTTTCGTTGCCAAAGTTCTATCTGCTGTTTGGCATCAGCAAAGTCAAATCAGCCGCCGTCATCGCCTTTCGCTCCAGCTACAGGGACCGCTCCTTCTCACCAGGCTCTTACGAGAGGGAAACCTTCGCTCTGTCCTCTCTGGAGACCGTAACTGAGGCCTTACTGGAGATTATGGAGGTCAGACAGATAATTATGCATCTGTTAAGCAGGACTCTGTCTCTTTGTCATAGTGGTTGATTCTCATAGGAAATGTTTTTTGAATAAATATTCACCACCATATTTCTTTTTATTCTCGTTTTATCCTTTTGTTTGCCACAGCAATAGTTTTGTTTACATATACTTTACAACTTTTCTTCAAGAGCACATAGCTACATGTATGATTATTGCATTGTTTCTCTCTTTTGACTCCAGGCCTGTATGAGAGACATCCCAACTTGTAAATGGTTAGACCAGTGGACAGAGCTTGCTCAAAAGTATGTACCTCTTTAAGCTTTTTTCTTATGTATATAGTTTTGCTTAAGTTAAGGTATCTAATCTTTGTGCTTGGGTTGTAGATTTGCATTCCAGTACAACCCCTCCCTACAGCCCAGAGCCCTGGTGGTCTTTGGCTGCATCAGCAAGAGGGTGACTCATGGCCAGATCAAGCAGATCATCCGGATCCTCAGCAAAGCCAGCCCTTTGCTCAGCATAGACCGGGTAAGATCAGTCACAGTAACGTCCCATTCGGCTGTCTGATCCATCATCATGCCGTGCTGCAGCAACCCAAAGGTTATGACTATACTGCAGCACGAACCAATCCTTAAAACTTTGACTTAATCATTAAACGACTCCACTTTCCTACCCACTCCAAATGATTTGCTAGATTTTGTAATGTAGGCAACCTAAAACCATACGCTACCTTGAAATGTGTTTTACTGAAAGTACTACTGCAAAGCACTTCTCACTAGGATTCTTAGAAAGAACCTGCAGAGGCTCCAGTAAATCCAAAACTAGGATCCTGATGAGAGCACACAAACAACCATATCACTTCCATCCTCCTCTCTCTTCACTGGCCTCCCAGTTCCACCAGGACTGAATTCAAGGTTTCCCTCCTCACACACACAGATGCCCCCAACTATCTCAAAGAAATGCTGAACCTACAAAACACAACTCAGTCACTCTGCTCCAGTCCAGACAACACATGACAACACCATGTTCATTACACAGCACCTGGTGAAAAACATCAGGACATTTTTTTCACCGGGTGCTGTGTAAGGATTGGATTGAACACTGAGCTGAAGTCAATGAGGAGGACATGTTTAGTTTCTCTTCTTTTCTAAGTGTGACAGAATTAAGTGGAATGTCACGGCGTCTTCTTTCTGATTGCTTTGCTGCCCAGATAGACCTGATAGACGGTGCTTGTTAATCATTGCAAGTTGGCAGCATAGAGTCAGTGATGTCGTGAAAATCCAGCCAGATAGTTTTTTAACAGATAAAGAGTAGCTGCACAATTGGTTTTCTGATCCCGGTGACAGTTTGTTCCTTTTATGACTCAATTCTGCATCATCAGATTTAAAAACCGACAACAAGCTTATTTGTGGCTGGGTTTACTTCTATCGTTTTTGATTCATATCTGAATGTAATCATTAATGGAGATACCATATACAGTATTATATACTATACTATATTATACAGTATGTTGTATTTGTTATTGCCAAACACTTTTACTCTCATGGCGAAAGAATATTTTACTCTTAATGTAACATGTTGTTAAAAGCGTTTTATATGGTGACTGTTGGCGTCTCTCCTACATCCCTAAAGAGTCTGACTTTATGTGCTGCCCTGTGTGGTCAGTTCTCTGTCTCATGGACGTTTCTCCCTCTTTTCTGTGGACTGTTTTAGGGTCTTGAGAGCTGTTTGAAGGGACCCGACAATTACAACAGCCAAGTGTTAATTGAGGCCACTGTGATTGCTCTGACCAAGCTGCAGCCTCTACTCAGCAAGGTATGAAATTGATCCATTTGCCACTATATTCAGCCATTTCTACTGCCACATCAAATTTCCTTTATTTTCATTTCATCATGACAAGTTTTCATGATCTTGCATTGGTCAGATTTTGTCATAATTTAAATTGGAACTCTAAACTATATTCTTCCCATTTTAAACAAAGACTTATGGTGCGTTCACACCAAACACGTCAGGCACGTCTGGTTTACATTCAAAGTCTACGGGGAGGTGCGTCGAGTGCCCCTCACAGCGTGTTTCGAGCCACTAGCGCAGCGCAATTTGAAGTGTTGATGCATCAAGTGCGTCCAACAAATAGGCTGGAAACGGAAAACAACGGCTATAGTGATTCTGACGCGACCTCAACGCGCCTCCACTTAGACTTTGAATGTAAACCACATGCGCCTGATGCTCAAAACGCGTCTGGTGCTAACACACCGTCAAGCGTCTGCATTCAAAGTGCACACTCGTCAAACTTGAAGCGTCGGACACGTTTTTGACGTGTGACGCGTTTGGTGTGAACGCACCAATAGAATATCCCAAAAACAATACATACAGTTAAAATTTGCCATCCCATAAACTGGCAGATATATTCCCCACTGGGGTGAGAGTTTCACAGGAGCATTTTTACCTAGAGTATAAAAACCAGATGTTCTATTTGACTGCAACATCTGTTCAGAGAAGTCAGATTGACAGATAAATCTCCTCACCCAGATAGTAACACAGCAGAAAATCTTCAATTTTACTATGATCAGTTCATGAGCTGACACTAAAACAGCTTTGCAGTCGAATGGTTTTCAGAATGATCAGCGCTGCCATGTTTCTCTGTACATTTTGCTGCCCTCACCAACATTAAGGTTGATAGGGTGACTATTTGCAGGTTAAAGATAAACCCTCATATCCTTTCATTCAGAACCAACCACCCAACGGAAACCTTACCCCATATTGTTATTGTTCCACCTGAGTGAAAACTGAATTGAAAAGTGGAGCAGTTGCAAACTAAGAATTTCCTCCTAGTTTGGGAAGTTTGAATTATGGATAATGATAATCTTGGACATTTTTTTTAAGTCGTTGGTAATGGGGTGCTGTCATTGTGCTGCTAAATGATTTTCTTGCTGTGTGAATGGATGTGTTTGCAGGACTCTCCGATGCACAAAGCTCTGTTCTGGGTGGCAGTAGCTGTGCTGCAGCTGGATGAAGTCAACTTGTACTCTGCTGGAACTGCCCTCTTGGAGCAGAACCTTCACACTCTGGACACAATGCGGATCTTCAATGACAAGGTAGAGCTTACAGGGATTGAAAGAAGCGGCGTCATAATGTCTGTATACTTTGATGCCTCGTGGTCAAAATTTGTCACAAGACAGAGAACATTGTCAGAGAACTTGTCTATATTTCTTTTGCATGCATAGATGCATGAAAATAACAACAGGACTGACTGTCTTAAAATAGCTGCTGGCTTGTTTTCAGCCAGCAGAATGTTTCTTCCTCCTCTGTTGTGACTGTAAGATTACTGCAGTCATTAAAATGAAATGTTCCCTCACTTAAAGCATTTTGATTTACTTGTCAGAACTTTGTTTTTACATTTTCACATGAATCACTTTCATTAACTGAAATACTAAAATGCAATATTTTTACTACTTGTACACAATTCATAGAAAAGTCCTATTAATAAAGATGACATGGTGATATAGAGGATTTTAACCAAATCTGTTGTTTGCTTCTTCAGAGTCCAGAGGAAGTTTTCATGGAAATTAGGCGTCCTTTAGAATGGCACTGTAAGCAGATGGATCATTTTGTGGGCCTCAATTTTAGTGCTAACTTCAACTTTGCATTAGTGGGCCACTTACTCAAAGGTAAGGCCGTTTGCATTTTCCCTCTCTTGACTCATGTTTCATCGTTTTATCAGTCACTGGAAAAACCGTTAATATAGTTAAATCCTAAGTTAGGAGTAAATGCTTTGACTTTTGATCAGTTCGTCCACAGTGTTTGTGAATAATTGTTGTTCATGAGCAAACAGGCATTTTCTTTGCTACTGTCAGGTTATCTATATTTGTCATGTTCTGCTTTTGTCCCTGCAGGCTACAGACACCCGTCTCCCACCACCGTGGCGAGGACAGTGCGGATCCTGCACACACTGTTGGCTCTAACAAGCAAACATTTGAAATGTGACAAGTTTGAGGTCAACACTCAGAGCGTGGCTTATTTAGCTGGTAAAAACCAACATGCAATACATCCTTCAGATGTTCCCCTTCATTGCTACATGATATTGTTTTTAAAACTGAGGACAAGCCCACACTAAAGTGGCCCGAGCACAGAAAAAGTTTCACTAAGTTGTGCACTTCTGTGAACTTGCAGCTCAAAATGGTTATTGCTCGGTACGCATCAACAGTTTTCTATGGTTAGATCATCTGCTGCTGTCTTGGTTCTGAAAGCCTTGTTGTGGTTTCCTTATAAGGTTTGTTAGACTGTAAATAAACACAAATAAGATGACCGCACTTTATATTCAGCTTATTTTGGTCATGCAGAGATGACCTTTTTTACTACATGTACTTTTTCTGCAGCCTTGCTCACTGTGTCAGAGGAAGTCAGAAGTCGATGTAGCCTCAAACACAGGAAGTCACTGCTTATTTCTGAGCTGTCTGTGGACCCTGTGCCTATGGAGACCTACACCAGTCACATCACCAACCCCAAATGCAGGTGTGTTAACAAATGGGACTTTGTTCTATTCTCTCCCTTGATCTACCAAAGCAGAATAAATGAAATGCTGCATGTCTGCTCACAATGTTTTATTTTCAGAACTGTGCAAGAGCCTCAGCCATGGACATCACCTCAGGTTTCAGAGCGCTACCTTTCTACTCAGCATTACCCCACGATGGGCCAGATAAGCCCGCGAACGCGCAAATCGATGAGCCTGGACATGGGCCAACCATCACAGGCCAACACAAAGAAGCTTCTCGGTATTTAGTCTTTCCCACATAATAGTATCCATATTATATATACCGTAATCAAACGATGTAGAAGCAGTAGTGATTGTTTGTGGCTCATTTTAAGCGATAAAAAAGAAAAGGCGTTTGATAAAAGACGGCGGGAACAGCTGCTCTATTTGCTGCACTATGATTTAGAGGTGAGTTATGGTTTGTCGTAGTTAACATTTTTAACTGAATAATCATAACCACATATAATAAACATATATAAAAATGACCTTTGCACATAGTAATAAACATTTCCACATATCACCTCCGATGTCCACCGGACTCTCAGCTGCCATGTCAACTATTTGGGATTCTCTCCGCTCTTACATCACCGCGCTTTCTGATTGGCTACCTGTCACATTCAGCAGGCTGCGTTCTCGCTCCCAGTCAGGGAAAAAAACCCACAGGCTGCGATAATCGGGCCAAGACAATCCAACATGAATATGCCCGATGTAAAGCTGATGTAAAGCTCTTTGAACTGCCTGGTTGTTGAAAATGTGCTATATAAATAAAATGACCTTACCTTATTTCATTAATATTTAAATTGGTTTGATTTTCTGAAACGCTGAAGTGTGGCAAACATGCAAAATACATATGTATGCATATGTGTATTTGTGTAAATGTATATTATATATAACTTATATCTAATTGAATCCATGTGGCTCTTCAGATGGGTTGTCTAATGTATACACTGTCTATTCCAGGTACTAGGAAGAGCTTTGATCATCTCATATCAGACTCTAAAGCACCAAAAAGGCCAGAGATGGAGGCGGGGATGACGACCCCCCCGAAGATGAGGCGTGTAGCAGAAAACGACTACGAGATCGGTAACAAAACGAATAAACTGAACACAATTCCACACCAAACACATCGGCAGCGTAAGACGTGTGACAAAAATTCCATTTCTTTTCTATTGACCCACCCACTTGGGGCCTGCACTTCAACCCAGGAGGCCCAGCGTTATTTGAAGCTCTTCTTAAAACAAACACTGATGCTTGTGGACATACTGTAACTTGACAGAATTGCAGTGATCTGTTCTGTCTTAGCAAAATTCATCCAGTATTAAAAAAAGAACGTATCACGCTGCTTTCAATGTGGATTCCCCTTTGGTGTGTTTTCTTTTTTTTCTTTCTAAACAAGCAGTTTGTAATTTTGATCTTCCTTTTTACTGGTAAAGAGACGCAAAGAATTGGAAATTCTCACCTGCGAAAGGTGTCTGTATCAGAATCTAATGTTCTGCTGGATGAGGAGGTGCTGACTGACCCGAAAATCCAGGCTCTGCTGCTCACTGTGCTGGTGAGTTCTCAATCTCAGTCCTTGTAGAGATGGTGTGGCAACTCCAAACTGTGACTCTACTTTTCAAGTTCTTCTTCTTTTCTTCAGGCAACCCAGGTTAAGTACACCACAGACGACTTTGACCAACGGATTTTGTACGAGTATTTAGCCGAAGCCAGTGTTGTGTTTCCTAAAGTTTTTCCAGTTGTGTAAGTTCAAAATACTGTATTTCTCACTTGATCAGTTCATGCACTTGAAATGACCTTTGTCATGAAGTTGACCTTTGACCGGAGATGCTTGTTTTTGAGTTCCTTTCTCACATTCCACGCTATGCAAGCTCATTAAAGTTAGACTTTCTTTCACCCTCATTTGCATACAGTAAAAAGAAAAACTATTGTGTCTTTTTTTTTCCTGTTTTTGCTTTTTTTCCTCTCTCTTTTCTTTTTTTTCTAAACTTACCTTTCAAAATAAGAGGTACTAGTGCTGCCTCTATCTAGCCTGCTTTACTGCTTCGCCTACAAAATAGCGCCCCTAGCTACAACCATTAATGACGTAGACGGAGGAGAACGTTCCGGACAGTGCGGCTAAAAACACTGAATAAGACCTGGAAGTGGTGACCAGTCCTGAGCATTAAACTGGCTACATGTTTAAGACTGAAGGTTCACAGGTGAGCCAGAACCTAGATCTACTGACAGCATAGTGAACAGAGATCATTTAAACCAGGGGTCGGGAACGTATGGCTCGCGAGCCAGGTGTGGCTCTTTTGATGATTGCATCTGGCTCGCAGATAAAACATAAAATATTTAATTTGCGATTTTCCACCGCTCATGTCCTGTTCAGGGTTGCTATTGGCTGCAGGAGCAGTCCATTATTTTAATTGGATGATAATAGCCTACGTTGCTGGGTAAACAGGTAAATGCTCTTATATGCTCTTCTACCGTTTAAATTTGAAACGGTAGAAGAGCATATATTGGGATGGAAAACATGCTAACAGACCTGGAAATGCTAACTGCTAAGAGAATTTTGGAAATTATCTTTAAATCTGCAGATCTTTAGATATTTTCATGAGAATATATCTAACAAGATAACATAGATAAATAATAATTATACATACAATTAGGCTCAAAAATATTCATGCCTCTGGAAAATGTAATAACTCTCCACCGCCTTTCTTCCAGAGCTGGGACTCTGGCTGTGTTGTCTCTGTTCCCGTCGCTGTCCTTCTTCCCCTTGCTGCCTCTGCTGGGTTATTGGGGTACTGCACTGAATTTCCGCCTGATTTTGTCGATTCTTCTGGATCCCGTCTAGTAATCATTCAGGTCACTTTCGTTGGAAGCCTCCTCGCAGACGTGTGCCCTGCAGATCGCCGCGTTAGTTGACATGGTGGTGAAATCCTGCCTTCCCAGCTGGATGAATCTCACCCAAGGCTAAAATAATTTTGTTTGTTTTTCCCCTCCCCATGTCCAGACCAATTGCGGCCTGAACAGCCACACATAAACGAACCTGAACGAACAGAACCTCCTTGAACTCAGCGGTCAGACCGCCGCTGCTGGGCTCTGTTCTCCTCCAGTCACGTCACACAAGCTGCAGGTTTTTTCTAGAAGGGAGCTTTTTGGTTCAACACTTTGAAACATTCGCCAGCTAATTAGAGAAGAAGAACATCAACCAGATTAACACTTTCACCTCAGAAAATATTTTTCTACCATTCATAACAACCTTCAATATGCACTTTAAACCATTAATGGACAAAGTGAAATGTCCGTTCCTGCCCACTGTCTGACCTGTAGTTTGTGTCAAGTTCTATGTATTTATAATATTGTTATTCCTCTCATAGTTTCACTTCTCTTTTCAAAAAGCTGATCTTTTCCACTCTCCCAGTCTCATGTATTAACATCTACTCTACCACAAAGTTCTTAAGCATTAATTATGACCTTGCCACGTTTCAATAGTCAACTTTCTATTGGTAACACATGTTTATATGTGCACTCCTCAGTTATAACTTATTGGACTCCAAGATCAACACTGTGCTGTCCATGTGCCAAGACATCAACCTCCTGAACCCCGTCCACGGCATCGTACAGAGCGTGGTGTACCACGAGGAATCCCCTCCTCAGTACCAGCCTTCATATTTACAAAGTATGACATTTTGTCGTCTTTGCACGTTTACAGATGGAATGTCTTCTATAGTCATGTGAACTGTAGTGGATACGTCTGCACTGTCAGCTCTCCAGTGTCATCTGTCTCTCGTTCATTTTCATTTAACAGGCTTTGGCTTTAATGGGCTGTGGAGGTTTGCTGGACCTTTTTCTAAGGTATGGATGTTTCCTCTTCCTGTTATGTCTTTGTTTTGTTCTGGAGCTTCCTTAGAGCTATGCAGTACTTGTGCGGCTAAGTTGGTAAAGCGATAAAAGAAGGAAGTGCATACACTGTCAAATTCACATGCAGCTAAAGCTGAAAACAAACCCGCCTCTTCTGCTTTGGAGATTTTAGTGAGTAATAAATGCACAGTGTTCAGCTACATTTCTATACTTTGATTTCATTTCTACACACACACACACACACACACACACATATCTGCTGATCTCAGCAGATACTATGCTACCCCTCAACCCCAAAGCTACAACATCAGACTACTGTGTCCTCGTCTATGTTACAACTTATCCCAGTTTGGTGGCTGTAATAACATCTTTAATGAACTGTGAGCTTTAGACTTAATCATTGTAACCAAACAAAAGTTTCATAGAACATTAGGTCTGGTGATTGAACAACACAGCAACATTTGTATTCTTACAAAGTGTTGATAAATTGCATGATCTAGAAAAAATTGAGCTAACGTAATTTTAGGTTTGAAATGTTACAGAAACAGTAACATTGTTGCTGGCTGCTCCTTTACGACTGAGTCAAATCCCATTGTGCTGTTTGGCTTTAAAAATGGATCATATTTTTTTTTCTGGTTGATGTTATATTGTTTACTGCATTTCTGATGAACAGAAAGTATATTTTTATAGTTTTCTGAATCTAAACTGGGCCAACTGGCCACATTGTAAACGCTCATCTTCTTTTTCTTTTTTTTCCCATCCCTGCAGCAAACACAGATCCCAGACTATGCTGAGCTGATTGTCAAGTTTTTGGAAGCGTTGATCGACAGCTACCTGCCCACAGCCGATGAAGAGAGAGGAGAGGAACAACTACGAACTCCCACATCCCCGTATCCTCCCAGCAGCCAAAGCCAGCTGAGCATCACTGCCAATCTGAACCTGTCAAATTCCATGACCTCACTGGCCACATCACAACACTCCCCAGGTGTGACCCAAACACAAATACACACTCTCAGTCAGACCTGCTTCAGAGTTTCATATTTTTTTTGGTCTAGGCCTCCTTAACCTATAAATGTTATTTTCTGGTTGGATAAAGAAAAATATACAACTGACTGGATTCACAACTGAATGTTTTTGGATCTTCTGTTTTATTGAGCTCCAAATACACATGGTAAACCATCACAGTAGTTATGAAGTCGACTGTAAAGGGGTCAAAGTTCCAGGGGTGCGCGGTATGATGGCATACATAACACAGATCGCCTCCACAATCTGCCAAAGCAGAGATGATGGGATTATCTGCAGAGCAGATGATTTGTTCCTTTTCCTTCAGCTTCATGGATTCACTTTTATGTTGTAAGGCTGCTGTGATTGCAGTTCTTGCTTACTCATGAATTTAACTTTGCCATAAAATTTAGCTTGTAAGTTGTAAAAATAAATTCTTAAAACTATTTGCATGACTATAAAAGTCATCATGTTTTCTTCTTTGTCCATCAAGGAGGTCATGTAGTCGTTTGATTCAGGCGTTCTGGGACAGACACACACCTAAGACATTCAGGGCAGTGTTCCCTGGGGTTAGGGTTAGGGTTAGGGTAGAGGGTTAAGGTCAGAGACCACTGCTTTAGATTCTAGTGGATGAAAGTGAAAGTACAGCGGGAATATTTCATCAGCAGCAGAACCGAAATTGATAACATTTAGCTGCACTTTAGACTCCAAGAAAGCAGGAGGAAGACATTTTAAGAAGTTTTGTCCTCACTATGTGCAGAAGGTCAAGTTAGCCGCGCGCCAGGCTAAGTAACCCTGAACATTTACAGTATGAAAGGATCTTATGATGGAATTGTCATAAACTTAATCTCTGATGTTTTATATTTAGGTCATCCAGCTTGCACTGCGGGAGTCATACGCTTTGTTTTCGGTAGAATGCATCTGTCCTTTCTTTGTTCCTCCAGGTGTGGATAAGGAGAATGTCCAGCTGTCCCCCAGCTCTGCTCTGTCCAGTGGAGGACGCATTCGCCACGGGTCAGCCAGTCAGGTCCAGAAGCAGCGCAGTGCCGGCAGTTTTAAGAGACCCAGCATTAAGAAAATAGTCTGAGTGCCCCTCCAGCCCGAGCCACCAGCCTTCACGCTGCGCTCTCTGTTTACACTCTAGTTCCTCCTTGTTCTTCATTCTCGCTGCATTGGCAAAACAAGTGAAAGGAGTGCGAACTGAACGGAGGTGTTTCTCTTCTTATTCTTTGACGGCAAAAGGTATCAGAGATGCTTCTGATCTGCACTATGTTCTGTGTGGAAGCTTTTCCTACCTGCAGGAAGTGACGACGGGGACACTTCAGCGTTCCGTTCACTGACACAGAGGGACATGTGGTTGAAGTTCCTGGGTCTGAGTCAGTCAGATACACAATATGAGAGCAGCGCAGTGTGATGGGACCAACATACTTGATCCGCTTGGACATATCAGTTGCTCTCTCTATCCTGTACATATTTGACATAGACTGATGATGTACATCCAGTCCTTTATGCTAAATTTGCTGTTTTCTCTATGGTGTGCCTTTGTATGTGTTTTTCTATATGTACACTTTGTAAAGTAAAAGTCAAACCTTGCTGGACACAATAAACAGGTACTAATTATGAAGACAGGCTACTCATATCAAGCTGCCATGATCTGCCTGCGATGATGGTCAAACAACAGTTAACCCCGATGCCTGACACTATTTACTCCTATAGAAGTAGATGATGCTACACAAACCTTCCTGTTCTCAAAACACTTTCCAAAAATATCTTCTTTTTTTTTTTACACTTATCCATTAATATTGCAAAACACTATGAAAAATACAACCATGTAAATACCTGCAAATATTTTTGGTTTCATTGCTTTTCTGGTTTTCCAATGATACATTTTTAGCAACGTGTTATTCAAGATTTGTTTAAAGGGCAATAATCTGTAGCTCTCCAAATGCTTTTCCCCTTCGATTAGCAACAGAGCAAACCAAACGACTCACCGGGGAAACGGCGGGCGTCGCATCTCTGCAGCCGACCCCCGGAGGGAGTCGTTTTGGTTTTCACCTAAACTTTTTTCGGTCTTTGCTTTTGTTTTCGTGCCATCGACAGGCAATATTATCTATTGTTTATAGATAGTAAACAATAGTGATATTGTTTATTATCTATCTCTGTGTTGGTTCTGTTTTGTTCTTTTTTTTTTTCAGCATTGTGTTTGTTTTTGACTTGTGTATAGAACGCATAAAGATGACCAAAACAAAATAAAGTTCACAAATTCATAATCATGGAGACTGGCCAGGCAAACACAGCACAGCACACATGTTCTATGAGAACATCTACATGTTCTATGTTCTCATAGAAGACATTCACCGTGCTTTGTGCTCCATCGTTTACCATCACCACTTCCCCCTCACACTCCACTGTCTCCAGGACTATGACGACTGTCTCATTAAACTTTCAGCTTGGTCTGCTTTTTCTGTAAAGCTGTTAGGTTTGCGGCAGGATAATACTGAGAGTGTAACACGCCACTGCAGATTGTTCAGTGTTCTCAAATGTTTGAAACCCAGGTTTTGCGGTTTAGTTCAGTTCTTATGTTTTAACGAGCATCTGGTAGCTGCTGTCCGTCATCACGCTAAAAAGATTTCCCTGCCTGAGTTAAGACAGGCAGTTGAGATTAAAGAAATGCACCATGACAGTATGATGTTCATTAAGGCTGAGTTTGGATTGGGAAAATTGAAATGGTATTCTTAAAACTGCTCCCTGTCAGCATGAAGACGGGCAGGGAGCTCCTGTAAAGACGAGGTGAAAAGGTTTCCCTGTGAGGTGTGTGAGTCAGTCTGCCATGATGCGTTAAGAGACTCAAGTGTAATTAGAGACCTGTGGTTTAAGCAAGTTCCCACCATTTTCATTTATACATTTACACAGATCTTGGCTACTTCTACATGGAACATGTGCATCTGGTTTAGTCTGAGCTGTCAGTGATTAGTGCATGTGAGTTTAGGACCCACAGATAATGTTAAATTTTGCCCATCACTGAGTGTTTGATGTCAGAATTACAGAAACAGTCACTCAGTGTTCACACAAGAACACTGAGTGACTTAGTTTGTGAATGTTGGGTTGTTTAAAACTCTTTAACCATCAACCCCAAACACGTTCATGTAAGTCTTTGGGTCTGTGAGGACAGCAGTGTCTTTATGAAGATTAACGAGTCGAAGCTGCAGTATGTAACTTTCCCAAATGTTTTTATTTTTACATATTTGTTCAAACTGTCACCATGTTGTGAGACATAATCTGTGAAAAGATCAGCCCCCACCCCTCCCAGTAACTGCTATTGCCATCTGCAGAAATCCACCGCTCCCAGTCAAAAACAACCAATCAGAAAGGTCTCAGCGCTATCAGTCAGCCTTGTGGTACATGCTGTGGTGAAACAGCTGTAACATAGCAGAGAGCAAAGGAAGCGCTAACACCCTTCACCTGGCTCTGATCGTCGACTGCCCAGTTTTTGCTCTAACACACTTGAAGCGCCACGCCCAGCTTTCTTCCTGAAACATGCAACATGTTCACCTTTGACCTAAAAGAATCTGAGGGCAACTCTGTGAGACTGAGTACAGAACAGATTATGTATCCCGAACTTCTGAAACAGACAGATGACTTGCACTAAGTTTAAATGGGTCATGGCTTTGTAAAGATGAAAAAAAAAAAAAAATCCAAATGTGGCATGTTCTTTTAATGTTATGCAAAATCTGTCTTGAGTATGTTCTGAGTAGTCAGAGTTTTGTTTTTAATCCAGTATGTGTGATAATTGTAAAGATTTTGTGTACAATTTGAGATGATATATTTACTACACTGTACATACCTGTGATATTGTATCATTTTGTTTTTGTAAAGCAGGTAGTTTCTGTATCATAACACATATTACAATGTTAGTAATAAAAGGTTCTGCTAGTGCCTGACATTGTCTTCTTTAAACTTCAATACTTCTGATTTATTAATAGAAGACTTTATGAGAATTGTTTAAGCATGCATTACTGGCACTTCCAGATTCAAAAAGCAATTGTTATAAATAGGTGATTTTATTTGAACTAAACATGTTGGTCTATTTGAGAGGCAGTATTATGTGTTTTCCAGCTACTTTGTGCCATTTTATAGCATAATCACGTAGCTACGTTACCTTCAGTTCTAGGTATATGTAGAAATGTATTAAAAATTTTACTTTGTAATTCAACACTTTGAAATTAGTCATCACAACATGGCTCCTCTATTAACTCTTTAACTGTGTTTTTACCAGCGTTGCACTGAGAAGCAGCTCGTTTAATGAGCTCATTAAACGAGCGCAGTTGCACCAGGTGTTTGCTAATTGCTGCTGGCTAGTCTGAAGGAGTTGCTTTGTAAGGTGGAAGCATGGAAACTGCAGCTCAGAGGAGGAGCTTTGTCCTCTCAGTCGATTTGCACAGCCGAATGGTTGCCAAGGGAGATTAAAGGATTTCTCAAACATGCATGAAAGCATCACGGTAACACTCTGCGTATGTTTTTGATGTGAGAATAACATTATAACATGATGTAAAGCTCAAAACAGTCAATTGTACATAATACTGCCCCTTTAACATATTTGCAATGCCCACCTGATGGTCTTTTGGCGCCTTAGAACCAGAGACAACACTGTGTGTAACACACACAAACTATTCAATCTGTTATTTCAACAGTAAGCTTTTTTTTCTTTCTGTATCCATATTTTAGTTGCAAACATCACACATATTGGGCATATTAAAGCAGGGTTGTTGTTTTTTTTCTTTACTTGCAGTCTCTTGATCTGATGACATTTTCTTTTCTCTCTTAAATATGACACTCCTATCATTGGGGCCAGTTCAGGAAGACTTAGCTCACAAACTTAAGATCCACCAGGTTTCTGTGAGCCGTATCACCAGCCAGGCTAACTTTTGTTACCCAGTGCTGGAGAGTGTGTGGGGTCGGAGTCACCGTCCCCCTAGCGGCAGCTCCGCGCGTAGCACCGTATAAAATCTTAAATCTTGAACAAGTACACGAATACAAACACGAAAAACACATTTAGAGAAATGGACGATAAGAGGAGCAGTGAGTGGCCTTACAGTATGTTTCCATGTTGTAATTACAAATGTATACATTGTTTATTCTATTCAATTTAAATTAAAATATATGTATTTTTTTATTATTTGAAAATATTTGCAGGTCTTATTTAATTAATTAGGTCTTAATCTGGGCTGGGTTTGTTAGAGTAGAATCCATTTCCAAAGACGGTCGAGTGTGGAAACACTGTAAGTAGGAAAACTGTTGATAAATGTTTTTGGGTGTCGGGTAAATCTGACCAACAAAGTACCACCGTCTCCCTCACCAGGGCCGCCTGTAGGATATTAATGGATGGTAATATTAATATTTCTGCACCTGACCTCAATAACAGTCACAACTTCAACGCGCATTGTGTGCGTTGAACAAAACCAGCGCAAACCTAAACCGTGTAGCCATACCGTGTTATTCAGTAACAAATATACTGAATTTGTATATATAACAAAGACTGGACAGCAGAGCCTACCGTGTGGGTCAGTTGGTGTGTCTGAGAAGATGATGCAACAATATTTGCTTAGTTTTTACTCTTTTGGACCAACGTTTTCAGAAAGAAAACTGGTTAGTGCGACCCCACGTGCGCACAGGGTAATAAGCTCGTGCGGGGTCCACCACTCAACCCCTCTGAGGAATGTTGAAGGGTTAAAGGTCCACTCATTCAGTGTTAGCTAGCTTTGCAGTTTAGCAACACTTAGCATACAGAAAGAGCGCCAAGCCGCCAAATAAACAAACGTAAACTGACCAATAACATTCAAGTTTAGGACGCGCGCGCGCTACAGTCTCACACGGATGAGTTACAGGATGTTTTGTTGACACACGAGACACATTTTTATTTTTGCCCCACAATTTTGTTTTTAGCACAGGTGAAAATAATATAAACTCAAATAACTATATTATATTTCTTCAGCGTTGGCTGAAGAGGAAGATGTCCTGCTGACTTGGAAGGACAAATGCAAACACTAGATGGCAGCAGAGAACCAATTTTTCACCACTTAGAGTTCAAGTTCACATAAAATTGCAATATTCTGACATAAAAGGTGCATCTAAAGAGTGAAGGTTCAAATGTAAACATTACTAACATTTGTCCATGGAGGTCAGCAGGCCTCACAATGTTAGACTCTCATCTGAGTCCAGAAGTTGTTCTAACATGCCCTGAAAGTGTGTGTTTACAGCCAAATTGAAATCTTGTGGTTGATTTTTTATATTTTTTTTTCAGTCTGTTTGCATCATTAGGTCTCAGGGCTTTAGTTCTCCTGTCTCTTTCACCATTCAGCTCCACAGTATCAAGCGTAGGCTTTACATTATGGACGATGTGCTTCTTGGCAGATAGTGAAAGGCCGCAGGCATAGCTGCCTTGCGGCGCTGCAGAGTGAGCCGTATTTATAAAGCACAATTCCCATTCAGACAGTAATCTAAAACAGTTGAGCATCAACCATTTAAACAAAGCAGGGATTTGGTCTTTTTCCATCAATTGGAAGGAAAAAAAGGAGTTGGGGGGAAGAGGAGGAGGGAAAGAATCTCTAATCTCCACCATTGCTCTTTGACTGCAAAACTATATTCACTGAACTTCTGGTGCCTTAAAGCAAATCCATTTATCTGTCACATGCTGCTGGTGGGGGGGATGTTGTGCTCAAGGATGCTGCCTGTAGCTTCTCTGCTGAAATCAGAGAAAACACTAATATGAAAAGATTTAATCACATTTTCTGCTGCCGGGAACCACAAGGTGTGAAACTGCGGGAGTTTTGTCTTCCAGTTTCAGCGCAACAACATAAAGGAGCCTGAAGCAGAGGTTTTAGCAGCTCACATGGACAGCACACTTCCCCCAGGCAATTCTCCTAGCCTGTAATTGCATTTCCAACCATCCTAAGTCTGCAGGATTTTCACCCATCCTGTTTTGCCCAAGGCTTCTTCAGGGAACGCCATGGGTCTCCCATGCTCTTGGATGAATTTCATGAGGTAATGCAGAGTGGGATGCTAGCTCTGTTCTGTCACATTATCCTGGCGCAGAAGATGTTTGTTCTGATAACCTCTGAGATTCATCCATCCATCTCTTAACTCTGAAGAATCTGAATCAATATCAGTTACGACAACATTTAATTTCCCTTAGGGATTAATAAAAGTATTTTTGAATTTGAAGCATTTATCTTTTTCCACCTACTTCACTATACTTCAAACGTGATGATTTCATTTAAAACACACTTATCAGGCACAGGTACTATCAAAATGGCAGCAGACTGTAGTTTTAAACAAGGTGAAAGGAGAAGAACCAGGCAGATGAACACGCAGAGACAGAAGAGGACCAATTCATCAGATGAAATATGAACAGTATTAATCAGTTATTTGATAAATCATGCAGTGATGCTGATTTTCCTGTCAAAACTGAATCGCCACAAAAATAATTTTCCATCAGTGATTTTTATTCCCAGGTGGCCAATATCATTTACAGCAACAATATGTATGCATACAGAGCCTATAAGGTAAACTATAACTAATAAAACTAAAAGACAAAATGGCTGTCTAATTTCTCATCTGGGTCATAATCAGCCACAGTTTATGCAAGATATTAATATTGCCAATGTGTAAAGCAGTGTGTAAATAATATACAATATATATAACAATAACATTTTAGACTGCTAGACAGTTAGAAATATAAAGTAATGCTAAGCATCTGCTTAAGGCCCTGTACAACATGGGGCCGGCCCTGCATAACAAGCTGGAGCCCTGGACTGCAGCGCTCTCTGCTGGAAGCCAGGGTTATAACAGCTTTACATTTTTCATTACAGCATAGATTTTTTCCGTTGTGACTTTTTATCTGTCTAAATCAGTTAGCTTTAATTAGCTTTAGGAGTTTGTTTGCTAGTTTTTATTAGTTATTAATAGTTAAATATTGTTTAGTTTGGTTTTTATTAGTTTGAGTTTTTTCATGAATTGATTAATTCGTAGGTGCAGAACCCCAAAAGGTCGAAGTATTGTATTGTGAATATGAATATGTATCAAATACTCAGCAGAAGAAACCAGTTGAGGAAGCATTGAGGAAGATCCCCAACTGAAGCCCGGATGAGATCAAACCAGGAGCCGAGGACACTGGGTAAGAAGTTGACAAGTCAGTGGTGAACTCAGGATCTGCTAAGGAAACTGTGAAAGTTGAGGCCAAGGTTATCACAGCTTGTGTTAGAACTATTTATTAGGCCCCAGGTCCTAATAAAGATGCTTCCTGATCAGGCAGCTGGAACAGCTGGAACAGTGCTCAGTGGATACAATACACACCTGAGCACATCCAGTGGTCTGGCAGTTGACTCCTTATGCTGTCAATCGTAGCTGTGGTGGAGCTATAATTGCTTTTCATCTGTGCCATAATATTCACAGCAGCCGGCTCATAATCTTGTGTCATGAAGTGTTCATGACAAAGAGAAATAGTTTTGTGGTTGAGAAGAAGGCCTCCTACTTCATCTCTGCACTGTTTTCACTCCCTTTTCCTGCCTGACTGGATCTTCCAGTAAAGAATTCTCACGCTATCTTTTGGCCCGTTGTTCTATGAGTGCAGTTCACGCAATCTCGTTGACAAAGTTGTTTGTGGTCACAGCAACACCAATAATACTATATTGATACGTTTTTTTTGGCTCACGCATTTGACAAAAATGGCATCAAATGAGGCCCGTGGTGCGGCGGCCGTCCTGAGTTCCTTTGCTGCACCTTGTTGTGGCCATTTGTGCTAAATTTTGTGGATTGTAATTTCTACCAATTTAGTTTTCTCTTTTGGGCAGTTAGAATATATTTAAGTGTAGAACCAAAATTTGTAATAAATTTTTCTATGTGGAATTGTTTAGATTACATTGGTAATTGTTAGACCCTCCCATTAATTTGAGTAATTAAGAACACACCGGGTTCTTGGTGGAGGTCTATTGTTTGGCAAATGTCTGGCGTGTTGACGGGAGGTTTTGTAAAAGATTTTTTTGACCACTTTTTAGAGCTTGAAACATCAAATTAACTATACTTTTGTTTTCAACCAAGTTATAAGAGATTTTTAGTAATTATTTTGCCGCTATTTTTTTTTAAAAGAAATAAAACATATATATATTTTTTCAAAACAGTCAAGTCGGAAGTGTTTGCAAATCAAACCACCTGCTAGCTACTACCCAGGGCCTTTGTTGGAATTTTTGGGTTTTGGCCGCAACACACGTCTTTCCCCACTTCTCTCTGCCCCCTCCCTGTCAAATACAGGCCACTAGTACCAGAAGAAATGTCATCCATCTCACATGCTTTGTTGTCTGTCAGTGTCGTAATTGCATTGACTATATAGTTGCGCAATTTGCCATTTCAAATTTGATTACTGGAGATACGCCAGTTTATAAAAAACCCTGTTTTTTTGATAAAAGATTTGGCACTAGTATGTTTATTTATTTATTTTATTTTATTTTTGCCCATATCAAACTTTTTTTTTTTTTTGGCAAAACTGCAATGGAAACACTTTTTTTCACATCACACGTATCACATGATCAACAACCGGATGTTGGCAAAGTTTTGTGCAGCTACTAACACTTTCCTGATTCAAACAATCCCCACCAGAACACTTAGTCACAGCCAAACCCAGGTCTTCTGGTTCTGGTTCTGGTTCTGCTCTGCATCCCCAGAACCAGAACCAAACATGGAGAAGCAGCATTCAGCTTCTATGCACCACAAGAAGAACAAACTTCCAGAAAACTGCAAAACAGTCGAAACACTGAGTTCCTTTAAATCTGGATTAAAAACTCACCTGTGTAGAGTTTGCATTTGAAACAAAATCAATTAAACATTATTCAACAATCTGATGTGTAATGACAGAAAAATGGAATGTCTCAATTATTGACTGTCTTCTACGACTATTTTTTTGTGTGTTTTTATGATGTAAAGCACTTTGCCTTGTTGCTGAATGTGAAATACAAATAAAATTTGATTAGACTTTTCTATTTGATTTGAAGCATGATCACTACTGAGAACCTTTCTAGCCCAGAGGAGCTCATATAAATCAAAGGGTTTTTAATTCCAACATACAGGTGGAAGCCTAATGCATAGTGGATGTATTTTTGGCACATTTCTATGGCTTGTTGTGGATTTTACATTGTTGTACACAGGCCTGTTTCTTTCATTTGGAACCTTGGATCTGAACTTGGTAAACAGGATTTGCAACCGTCTCCAGTAAGAAGTGTGTTTCCATCCTCACCTGTGTAGTAGCTCTAACAGTAAAAGTGATCGGTATGTGAGCCCGCCCTCTGGCACCGCGCCGCTGCCGTTAAATTTGCGAGGCTGATCTTCCTGACAGCATTCCTTCTCCTCAGTGGAACACAGAGTTGCGGAGCAGATCAGATCAGATCCGATCAGAACAGAACAGGCTGTTTGTGTGAACAGCAGCGGCTCCTCTCAGACCGTCAGCTCCTCCTGGGGACGCAGCAGCAGGTGACAGTGACGCCCGGGGTCAGAGGCTGCTTTTAGTACGTTTTTGTTTCTGGGCACATCTTCGGCTTCATAGGAAAAAAAAAAAAGAAAAAAAAGTCTTTGCTAATGAGAACCTTGTTCCCCAGTAGATCCAGGAGATGAAAGGACCGTACAACAGGACGGCTCCAGGAGTCGGGCTGGGCCCTCCGCTGAAGGGGCCGCCCGCCGTGCCGGGCCCGCCTGGCTGCAAACGGAACAAAGGTAGGGAACGAGTGTTGTTTGACCACACAAGTTTATTTGATGACTTTTACTAAGGAATGATGTAAATAATACGTCATTTCAATTCAGTTCAAGTATTTCTAGTTTTTGAATATGTTGATAAAATTGTTTCTCATGCTGTGGCATATATGGGGTATGGCAGGCCCCTTTAACATAAAATTAGTTTCATATGACTATCTGTAATTACTTTCCGGGTGTCTTAAAATTAGTTTTGGCTAAAAACAACTACAGTTTGACTCTCAAGAATTTAAGTTATCTGCTTTCAAATTCTGATTGGTCAGAAGAACAGAAAAATAACATTTTGATGGATCGAAATGCCTTTTGAGATTTCTCAAACGATGTCACCAGATTGGCCATTTGAAAGATCACACTTCTGTAATTACAATCCAGAATATCTCAGATCAAATTACGACTAGTCAATTTTATATTTTCAAGTATCTGAAATGAGAAATTGCATATGACATAAGACATAAAGTTGCTTTTGTTTGACTGTCTGATTATCAGATAATGCCGTTTGCATTTCAAAATGCTTTAAATTCGAGGACAGAGCAGGATCAGTGAAACAATCATCTCCAAACTCCCACATAGCTTTTACTTGAAGTACTGATTTCAATCAAGGCTCTTACATTCTGTCCTTTTATTAGATGTCAGACTTTGGATTAGTACGATAATTATAACTTGGAAATTTCACAAAATAACCTAAAGTCTTTGAGGCCTCCCTGCCATCACCCTAATCTTTACCTTCCACTCAGAAGAAACATGTTTCCATGTTGTAAGCTGTGTTTACTATAAGCTCTCAAACACTGCAGCAATGTGTGATGTGTAGTAATGTGTGCAAAAGATTCAATGAGATACGAAGTATCAAAGGTTGAAAGTACCATCACAAAGTTTTACGTAGAAGTTGGTCATGTTGGATTGTGAGTTCAGGGCTGCTAAGACACCCATCGTTCCCTCTGTGCATTCTGACTTGAGAAGCTTTTTGTTTTTTTCCCAACCTTGAAGTTTTAACTTCAAAGTAAAACTAAAGTACAACATGTCAGCTGATAACAATCATATTTATTTTCAACTCGGAGGTTAAACAGTTAGCTGTGTCTTTTCAGTAAACATGTCCATCCCAGGTGTGTGGATAAGAGAGCCAAAAAAAAACACAAAATGATCTAACGTCAACTATGCTTTCACTCAGTAATTAGCTGGAGTTGCGAAGCAGTTTTGATCCTGTCCAACAGGCTTTTTTGTTTTCTGTTTTTCATCAAGGCACAAGATGTTCAGTCTCCGGCGGTGAGCAGGTCTACCTCGGAGTTCGTGTCAGAATGCCGGTTAGGGATCTGCTGAAAAACAACCGAGTGCCCAAAGACATGGACCCCGATGACTTTAACGTAAATCCTTTCTTCTTTTTGTTTGAAAATGCCTGAATTGGTGAGCATATGTTCTCTTCCACTTCATCAGAGATCTCTTTTAGATCAAAGAGATTTAAAAGAGATGTATAAAAGCATATCCAGTTGGGTTTTTATAGATTTCCTTCTGGAGATGCTCTAAATGCAGTGGGATAATAATCTTTGTCTCCTTAACGCCGCTGTGTTCCTGCTGACTCACTGTTCTATGCCCAACATTTCACAAGTTCTAAAGAAACTCTTACGATATCAGTGAGTCAGTCCAGGTGTCTTCGTGAATATCAAGCATATACAAGTACAGAGATGCAGGCGTGACCTAGTTCACCATGTCTTTATGAGAAGAGTGACCAAAAATATTGAACATTTTCATGCTATTCAAATTTTTGTATGTAGTTGTAATCTAAATAAATGATTCTTGAAGTGCAGTCATTTGCTATGGTAGAAGCACGTAGAAGCAACATTTTGATGTACATTGTGCATTGATGAAACTTTTGTTTGTTTTTTTTCACGTTTCTCCACAAAATGTGCATGTGTGAATGTAGGAAAGAGGCTCGAAAAAAGGCTCTGGTGAGTGAACTGATGTCATTACTGCTGTCCAAAAGACCAAAGCTGCTCCAGTAATATTTCTTGGATAAGAAAACTGAGTAAACTGTGGTCTATGACAAGACAGACATGTAAAGCGGCATTGTTTTTGTCAGATTACCAAAGGTTTATATATATATATTTTTTAAAAACTGTCATTGCTTTGCTCCTTGATCTCCTGTTGATGTTTGTCTCTCTGTTCAACAGGAAATAGGAAACGTGCCAGAACTCGCGCAAGAAACAAAGTTACCAGGGTGTGTGTAGGGAAATAAAACAACAGTGGGTTCCTCATCTTCATGGGTGACAGATTTTTGGATTGCTGAGTTTGGTGTTGCTTTTACTTTTAGGCACAGAACCCTGTGAAAAGTCTGGAGGAACTGGCAATCATCATCGAGGTGTTGGAAGAGGACCTGAGATCTGGCTGCACTCCTCGCTCCCCTCCTACTGACTCCACTACCCATCCCGAACTGTCTCCAACTGGTAACACACACTGAACACTTATAGTCCAACTCGCTAAAATCGGATCTGGAAGATAAACTTCATGCTACCCCTGTGCTTTCCCTTGTAGATGTAAATTCCGGTGACGAATATGATGAAATCATTCCCAGCCCAGAATCCTACATGGCCTACTCTCCCAGCGCCTCGGAACACGACGTGGCCTGGACCCGACCTGACTGCATGTTCCTCAGCCTCCAGCCCTCCGGTGTCACTGATACGCAGAGCTACGGTGACAGAGAGGTGGGCTGGTTCGAGCCAAAGAACAACTGGGATCTGAACACTTCTGCCTTCTTCTGGACACAGCTGCAGAAAGAGGAGAGCTGGCTGAAGAAGACCTCTGATGCTGAGCTGCTGACCACCGATGAGCATGGCAGGACGTAAGCGTGGTGCTCACTGTTACTGTCTGGGAGGAGAGGTGTCTTAAGCTCACGTTTTACACTGATTTTATGTTCCTCCTGGTTGATTTGGTCCTCCAAATATTTTGAGAACTATAAATTGCTCTGGAATTGAAGTTGCATCAGGCAAAGAAAATGTAGAAAATCTCATTGAGATTAAGAATCTCAAGAGAATCCTGGGCAAGACTGGCAGCGGCACCACTAAACATTACAGAACATTCACAGCAAAAAGAGAAAATCTTCACACTAAATAAAACAATTAAAAGATTCCTCAGTTAAAACATTTAAAGAGAAACGATTCCTTCTCAAAACCAGTGAGAACAGATTTAAAACATTTGGAGACATTTGGACCTTTAGGTTCATTTTGTTCCTGCAACTGGTTCCAAGAGCATGGAGCAGAAAACTGAAAAGATTTCTTTTCAAGTTTAGTTCTGACACCGAAAGTAAAAATAAATTCTCACAACAAAGAAAATCTCTCCCAGTGGACTTTTTATTTATTTAAAGACCAACAAATACAAAGTTCTGTTCAATTCTTACTCCCTTCAATGGCCCATCTGGGATTTCTCCCATTCAGCTTGATTTATCAGGTTGCGTTTCAACCGGACCAATCGGTGAACAGGAGGAGTTGTGAACAACTGATGTCTACAAACGAAGCCTTTCAGTCGATGTTGGCCACGCTGTCAAATATTGAGCTGTTAAAGTCAGAGAAAGAGGAATGTTTAAGATATTTTGTTGCTGGCAAAGATGTAACTGCCCACAATTTCCGGTAAGTTTCATTGAGCTGGTGCATTACATACGTCACATCCAATAGATAACGACTGGCTCAAATCATTGAGAACTTTCATCAGGGTCTGCCCCTCCAACCAGCAATCGTTTCTCAGCTAGTCGAGAATCTGTTTATAGCAAACAGTAGAACAAGTGGCTGGTTTTTAACAGGCTAATGAAGCGGCAACAGCAACAACATGAAAGGGCCGCCTGCAAAGCCATTTGTAATTATTTCCAGTTTAAGTCCCTCCTGACAGGTCATTCTTCCAGCATCCATTTTCTGTGAACTCGCTCCTCCAACTCTTGCTCACAGCCCACACTTAGCTCTCTTCACGGCTGCAAACGGTAGTGTTTATTTCTGGGTTCATGTCGGTCACTATCAATCATCAAAGATTGAGTTATGAAGTGGAAAAAACATACATGTCGCATCTGACAGTATGTCACAATACCAGTCAACCTATGAAGAAATGTCCAACTTATGGTCCAGAAAATACGCTAAATAACGCTGACAGTAAAATTTTGAGATTTTACTCTTCAAGCTGTGGAAATAGCTGCAGCTTGCCATCCAATCAAAATCATTCAAATAAACTCCACCTGCAACAGTCCATTAAGTTATCAGCTGAGTTCAAATCTTACTCTTTGTCGTCAAAGTCATTCTGAAAATCGTCATTATTGTTTGTTTTATAGGTTCACCCTCAGTTCACTTCTCCTCCTAATCCTTTTTCTTTAGGAAAGTTCTTTCACATTCCTGTTCTGACCTAGAGTAATTAATTGTCTTTCGGGTACAGCACATTTTCAATGTGTTTGAATGCGTCACATGTGACACAAAACACAAACATGCGACATGTAACCCTGAGGAATGGGAAATCCAGCTATGACACAGGAGCAAGCATGACGAAACAATATGTTCGTCGAATTGAGTATTTTCACTTTCATTGATCCTTCTCAGTCTCAGCTTTGTTGAGGACAAAGGAGAAACTGAAAACACTGACAGTTTAATCAGCAGTTCAGAATGAAAAAGTGCTCTAAGATCATTCACATTCAGGAAGATGTTGGAATACTTTAGTATTGAATCGATGGTGAGGAATATGAATCTTCTGTGTCAAAACATGGCAGAAATAGGTTATTTTTTATTCCCTTTCAGCATTTTTACATCCAAAATCTCCCTGTTTTCCATAATTTCTTTAAATTGTTCTGTAACAACATTAGGAAGGCTTCATCCGTATTTACTGCCTCGTAACTTTAACGTCTTCTATGAATAGATGCCTTTGACAGCGCTGTCATCTTTCTGTGATAACTGAGTGCCAGAGTTTCCCAAGATCAAAAAGTGTAGGAAACTGTAGTCAAGTCAGACGGAGGTTCAGTTTTATTTCTGACTTCAGATCAACATCTTGTCATGTTGGCAGAAAGGTGGAAATGAAATAATTCAACCCCAGGCAGCACCCGACTCATCCTGACGGCAGCCTTTTTCGTCATGCTAGCATATAATGAATTTTATCCGTGTTTTAGATTTGTAACTTTTCCTTTTGTTAGATCCTCAAATGCATCTATTTTCCCAATCTGTCTGTTTCTCCCTCCAGACTTCTGCATAAAGTGGTGTGTCTGGGAAAGAGAGCACAGGCGTATGCCATCGCCAGAAGAATGTCTGCAGTCAACTGCCTGGACCTGAAAGACTCTGATGGAATGGTACCGAACACACACTTATTACACCAACATTTAACTGTTGAAGTTTTGCCGACTGAAAGCAACACTATTTTTGCCACCAAAACTAAACACGGCCAAGCCGTTGAGATGTGGAGTGAAAAGCAGTGAAACAGTTCACACCCTATTCCTGGTACACTGAAAAATGTATTGCCTCCTTATAGATTTTTTTGGTCATGTTTCTGTTACTGGCACCAGACCTAGGGGAATCTGAGCCAGTATCAAGCGGTGCAAAGGCACATGAATCCTTTGCAACCAATTTCTGTGGATCACAGAGGAAGCGAGTTGAAACAACGTTACTCTGGCAGAGCTCGTTTATTCTGAGCCGCGCATTTTCAATTAAACAAACACAACCACAATACAATTCAAATGCAGTCAACAACATCCGGAGTTTCCACAAAGAAATAAAATAAAGTAAAATAAAATAAAATAAAATCATCAAATAAAATAACATAATAGCAAAAGAAATTAAGAAAATCTAATCCTAAATTAACATATCCCAACTGAACAAAACATTCCATCTACAACACACAGTAAACACCAACGTTTGTCAGTTACAACTGTTTTTTTTAACGTCTGTCAGTTGTAACTGTTACAGCGGCCACAAAAGAGATCAAGCCCACCACAAATAAATACACTGTTATAAGAAACAAAAATATTATAATGCTACCCAAACAATACTGACCGATCAAGTGATATAAATAAATTTAAAAATCCCCAAGGCTCCAACAACAAAAAGCAAGCTACACGCCGACACAGATCAACGGCAATACAAAACTTTGCAAATTATACATGTAAGTTATACAATAGACTCTGAAATTAATCTTTATATATGTACAGATCATTTTACATGGCTTATGAGAGTGGCCTTCTATCTTACCTGTGGATCACAGAGGAAGCGAGTTGAAACAACGTTACTCTGGCAGAGCTCGTTTATTCTGAGCCGCGCATGCCCAGAGCCAGGAAACTCGTTCTCCTCGCTAGACCCACAGCGGCGCGAGAGCGCCCCCACTGGCAAGAAGACACACGCACACAACAAACACGTCTACACACACAGGAAAAAAACAAAGACAAAAGACAAGACCAACTCCGATAGAAAAATAGGGGGTGTATTTTCTATTTATTTATTGATTTTTTTAAACCTTTTTTTCTCAACACACTACACTCTCCCCCGTTTTAAAAGATGTCTCCAGACATCCGGAATAGAATTAACAAATATAACCATGAAAAGTCAGGTTTGTCGCTTGAAATGTCTATCATTTGTCAAAGTGTCACCGTCCTAAAATGTCCATATTGGCATACAGTCAGATGTAGCAGGGTAAGACAGTATGGGGCAAGGAAGACATGCAATCATCAGGTTTACTCCAGGTTGCAATGGGTGATAGGATGGTTGACCCAGATGGTCATATGTGAAGACCTCTCTAGGTTTTACAGCTCTGGCTGACCTCCTTACTGGCAGCACTTCTTCTGGTGTGCGCATGCCAGATTCAGAACTATCCCCTTGTTCCTCCGACCCTCCATTTTCCACCTCATTCTGCATTAATGGTTCTCCATACAGTTCTTCAGTTAGTGGTGCCACTGGAGGTACAAATTCTTGTACCACCAACTGTGTTGAACTTTGATGTGGCATTTCAGCATTCTGTCCTAAATGTCCTGCAGGCTGGAACTCTGAAGCTCCTGCTCTGAGATTACGGTGGATATTTGGCTGAGGAACATAAACAGGAATAGTTCTGAGGACATAGTTGTACTCTTCTTCCTCGTCAGAATTTTCATATTTCTGCTCGACTGTCAGATTGTCATTATTCTGGCATTCAGTCTGTCTTCGTGTTTGGTTTGAGGATTTAATCTGTTCATCTTGATCAAAGGGCAATTCATTAACAGGTAGCAGTAGATTCCGATGCAAAACACGGAATGTTTTGTTTCCAGTTTCTGGTTGTACACGGTAGATGGGCCCATCACCGATCCTGTCAACAACTCGATGAATATTTTTCTCCCAATAAGCACGGAGTTTTCCTGGACCACCTCTCTCAGATAGATTTCTTACAAGAACCCGATCTCCTAGTTGTAATGCAACCCCTTTAGCATGGCGATCATAATATTGTTTCCCTTTTTCAGAGGATTTTGCACTGTTCTCTGAGGCAATTTTGTATGCCTCCTGCATCCGTGAAGCCCATTTTTGTGCATACTCATGTCTAGAATGTTGCTTCTCTTTAGATTTTAAATCAAAAAGCAAATCAATTGGCAAACGGGGATCTCTGCCATACAGAAGAAAGAAAAGTGAGTAACCTGTTGACTCGTGTTTAGTACAATTGTATGCATGAACTATGTGTGGCAGGTGGTCTTTCCACTCAGATTTTTTTTTTTCATGCAGGGTGCGAAGCATCTGAAGAAGAGTTCGGTTTAGACGCTCGACTGGGTTCCCCTGGGGATGATATGGAGTTGTTCGAGAATGGGTTATTCCTGCTAGTTGTTGGAGTCGGTGGAACAGATTGTTCTCAAACTCTTTTCCCTGGTCATGATGTAACTTTTCAGGGTAGCCAAAGCGAGGAATAAAGTCATAAAAAATCTTCTCCGCTGCCGTTTTGCCTGATTTGTTCTTAGTTGCATAGGCTTGTGCAAAGCGAGTAAAATGATCAACCAGTACCAGAATGTACTCATAACCACCTCTGCTTGGTTCAAGGTGCAAATAATCTACAGAAATGAGCTCAAAAGGGCCGGTGGTTGTTATTGAACCCATTGGTGCTTTCTGGAGCTGGTTTGGTTGTTTCTGCTTGACACAACTGCACTGACGAATGACATAATCTTCAATGTCATTTTGCATAAAAGGCCAATAAAACCTCTCTCTGGCAAGCTGGATGACTTTGTCAGCACCAACATGCCCCATATCATCATGTAGCGTTTTTAACACAGTTTGCTTCAGTTTACTGGGTAAAACTAGCTGTTTTCTGTGTTCTGTCTGTCTGTACAACACTTCCCTGTCCAATGTTAGTCTTTTCCACTCATTTACAAGCCTGCGTGTCTCTCGACCCATCTGACTCTTATCTTTACTGTTTGGCTTCCACCCTTTCATTTTCAGGTTTATCACCTCACAGATGACAGAATCTTCCCTCTGTGCCGCACTAATATTATCTGGGGTAATAACTGGGGTGCCTTCAATGTTTGTGTCGTCATCAATGTGGTGCAAATTTAATGCAGCCACCCATGGTACATCACCATCTCTCATAGCTTTGTCCCCCTGCCAGGTTGCAGAGACCACCTCTGGGGGCATGACTTCTGTATATTCACTCAGATGATTCTCTAGAGGGACTGGGTAACGTGAGAGGGTGTCAGCATCAGCGTTAGTTTTTCCAGGTCTATACTTTATGGTGAAATGAAAGTCAGCTAGCTCCCCAACCCAGCGATGTCCAGTGGCATTTAACTTAGCTGTGCTCAGGACATAAGTAAGGGGATTATTATCAGTGTACACAGTGAAGGTGGGTGCATAGTACAGATAATCCCTAAATTTATCACAAACAGCCCACTTTAAAGCCAAAAATTCTAGCTTGCCGGAATGAAGATGGTAATTTTTCTCAGCAGGTGTGAGTGTTCTGGACCCATATGCGATAACACGGAGCTTGTTTTCCTGTTGCTGATAAAGTACTGCTCCCAGACCTTCATTTGATGCATCAGTGTGGAGGACAAAGGGTACATTAAAATCTGGGTAGGCCAATATGGGTGGACTTGTTAGCATGTCAACAAGCTGGGACACTACATTGCTGTGTGTTGTTGTCCACTTTACTGGGGTTTTGGATGGTAACTGGCCACCATTCTTAGACTTCAACCGGGTTTCCGAATTAGCTGAGTCGGGTTTCTGATTACACTCTCTGGAGCTTTCTATGAGTTTGAACAGTGGTTTAGCTACCCTGGAAAAGTCCTGAATGAAAGTGCGGTAATAGCCTAGAAAACCTAGAAGGGCCCTAACCTCTCCCACGTTTTTTGGTTCTCTGTCTTTAAGTTGTCTCACCGCCTCAAGATCTTGTGGGTCAATCTGAACACCTTCACCAGTCACTAATCGGCCAACATATCTGACCTGACGTTTAAAAAACTCACATTTTTTTGGTCGCAGTTTGACACCGTGCTCTCGCAGGCGGCGAAGCACAAGCCTCAAATCATCAATGTGATCCTGGAAAGTTCTGGAAAAACAAAGCACATCATCCAAATATGGAGAGCAGCACTCATCCCTCAGACCATCGAGGATCCCTTCCATGCATCTTTGGAAAGCAGCTGGTGCATTAGTAAGGCCAAATGGGAGGCGGACCCACTCATACAAGCCCCAAGGTGTGCTGAATGCAGTCATGTGTCTTGAACTCCCATCAACAAAGCCTTGATGATATGCACTGCCTTGGTCAAGTAGTGAAAACCACGAGTAACCCCCCAGATTGTCCAACAAATCTTGGATACGTGGAAGTGGGTGGCGGTCAGCAATAGTTCTTTGGTTCAGTTTCCTAAAATCAATACAAAGTCGTAAACTCTGGTCTTTCTTTCTGACGCAGACGACAGGGGACGAATATGGTGAGGTGGATTTCCTAATCCAATCATGGTCGAGAAGATTTTGTACATATTCTTTCACCTCCTTATATAAGGGTTTAGGAATTGCATTATAGGACATCTGGACAGGTGTTTCATCCTTAAGGTGAATTTTCAACTGCAAATTTGGAATGCAGCCAATGTCAGAGTCATGCTGAGCAAAGACTTCCGACTCCTCATACAACATATCCCTGACTAATTTCTGTTCATTCTTCCCCAAGTGAGACAAATCAACAGGAGGATGCCACCTCAGACACATCTCATCTTGTGTCTCACTGGTTTCTGGTACTAACTGTGCTGTGCATGAGGTTAAAGGAAGATGAGGGGTTGTCCATGAATCATTTTGGTTGTACTGAACTGGATTCACTTCTATGACCTCCTCTAAATTTCCTATAATTGTTCTCTTACCAAGGTAGATGTCACGTTTAGTGGGGTTTTGAATGGGGATTTTAACAACCGCTGTTAATCCACTGAGAACCTCAACAAGAGCTGGGAAAAGCTCTAGACCTTCAGGGCAATTATTCTCAACACTAGGTTGGAATAGCATTGAACCACCTCTTGGCCGTTCCCTAACTTTGCACTCCACTTCACAAATATGTCCTGCTGGGATGATCACACCTTTATTACCAGTCCTCACACTGCAATGGGTAGCCTCATCAGAGGTTGAAATCTGGAGGGCAGAAACCAAAGCCTCGACTGCTCTGTCAGTAACACTTAGAGTCTCTTTAAGTAAGGCAGTAATATCAGCTCCATTTCTTTCTTCTGTGTGGCTTTTAATAATCTCTGCAATTACATTACTGCCTAACAGAGGACAGTTAAGGCGGTCCTGACTAATTAATATTGGTACCTGTATGGTAACATGGCCATGGTTCACACTACAGATCTGAAGTTCAACATCAACCCAACCATCAAATGGGACATTGGTGCCATTTGCTGCTGCAATTTCTAAGTGCTTGTTAGAAATAAGGGACTCTAGAGGCTGAATCTGAACACCAGGAAGAGCTCTCTCTATCCATTCTTTCCCTATTATAGTTACTTGTGCTCCTGAGTCGAGCAGCATTTCAAGCGGCACCCCATTGATGGCACATGACACCATACATCTTTTACCAATGAGCTGTGCAAGATGTTTTCTTTGTGGAGGTTGACAGGTTTCATGAGGTTTGGCAGGATGGGTGGTTTTAGAGTTGTGGAATGACTTTGGGGCCTCCTTTGTCATCCTGGTCACTGGTCGCCCCTCTTCAGTGACCTTTCTGCGTTTCCCGACATCTTTCTTTGCAGACAACCAACAGCACGATGGCCAGCTTGGCCACAGCTGAAACAATGAGGGCAGTTAACTCGGCCTTGCTCTACACAGTTGCTACATCTGCCTCTGGTGTCAGCTGGAGCTGCTGGGAGGTGATTTTTAGGTGGACAGGGAGGGTCAGACACGGCCTTGTCATTAGTTTTCCCAACCTGGGACAACTGTCTAGTTAAAGAAGACACCTGCGCAGTCAGCTCTTTAATTGCAGCACGATTAGCTTGCAATTCAATGTCAACTTTGTCCTGCTTTGAGTCAATATTTTCAAGTTGAACTGCACCTACAGTCACAGGCCGAGTCTTTGATGCTAACCCAAAACGTCTCAGTCTCTCTGCCTCTTCACTTGTAGACTTTGTGATCTGTTCTAACAGGAAGTCATCACTAACCTGCAAGTTGCCGAGGAGAGGTTTAAGGTCATGCCTGACGTAACAGTTTTTTTCATTCAATCCTTGGTAGAGTGTGTGCAAAAATGTACCCTGTATCAATTTCTTATCATAGCTGAAATCTGCACCAGGTTGCTCTGACTCAAAAAGGACACGCTGTTTCAGTCCCATTATTCTGTACAGAAATTGCTGTGCACTTTCTTTCTCTTGTTGCCTTGCATTACTCAAATCTTGAAAAAGCTCAGTACTATTTTTATCTCTGATATGTGAGCGTAGGAACCTCTTAAGCTCATCGATGTTTAAATCACATTTGTTAGATAACATTTCTTTGAAGGTACCTGGCTTCATTATCTTGAAGATTGTGCGGATTATTTCTGTCTCAGTAAAACCTTCCTGTAACCCTTCATCTATTTGTTTGCATAGATTACTGTATGACACATCAGAACCAAAATCAGAGATTTGTCCACCATGAAGCTTAAACTCTCTGCGTGGAAATAAAGCTACAACATCATTTAACCTCAACATCTTGTCTCCTATGCTGGAAGAGGGGCTCCTCTTACCAACTTCACTGGCTGTCGGTGGTATGTCAGCAGTGGAGCCTCCTGCTGTCTGTGTTGGCTGGAGGGGAATGTCTGTTTCTGGAGTAGCTGTCTGCAGGCCTGAATCGATGAGGTCCAGCTGAAGAGAGGCAGGACCACCAGTCCGACCAGCTGACACATTATCAGTTCTTGAAAGTGTGGTTGGGTCATCTCCAGTTGCACCGATATCAACGACGAGCAGGTTACTAACCAGTTCATCCAAAAGGAGGAGCTGAGCCATGCCTTCATCCTCTGACGTTTTCAGTTTCTCACTTTTAACAAAGTCGACAATCCAATCATACAGTTCTGGTTCACTTAAATCGTGAACATGAATGGCGCTTTCATCGTCAATCGAGGTCACGACTGTCTGCAGCTGCTGTGTACTCAATGTGCAAAGTTTTTTTTGTATCTTGAATATGAGTGCTCGCCGTGGGTTGATGGTAGCCATGCTGATGTTTCACCGATTGCCTTAGCTCTCTGGATGACACACTCAATGCAGCCTTCCCTGAAGCCTCAGGAACCGTCTCTCGTCGTCTCCACACCAACCTCTCCTGGCAAGAAACTCAGGATCCCGGACGAGCCCCCAATTGTTACTGGCACCAGACCTAGGGGAATCTGAGCCAGTATCAAGCGGTGCAAAGGCACATGAATCCTTTGCAACCAATTTCTGTGGATCACAGAGGAAGCGAGTTGAAACAACGTTACTCTGGCAGAGCTCGTTTATTCTGAGCCGCGCATTTTCAATTAAACAAACACAACCACAATACAATTCAAATGCAGTCAACAACATCCGGAGTTTCCACAAAGAAATAAAATAAAGTAAAATAAAATAAAATAAAATCATCAAATAAAATAACATAATAGCAAAAGAAATTAAGAAAATCTAATCCTAAATTAACATATCCCAACTGAACAAAACATTCCATCTACAACACACAGTAAACACCAACGTTTGTCAGTTACAACTGTTTTTTTTAACGTCTGTCAGTTGTAACTGTTACAGCGGCCACAAAAGAGATCAAGCCCACCACAAATAAATACACTGTTATAAGAAACAAAAATATTATAATGCTACCCAAACAATACTGACCGATCAAGTGATATAAATAAATTTAAAAATCCCCAAGGCTCCAACAACAAAAAGCAAGCTACACGCCGACACAGATCAACGGCAATACAAAACTTTGCAAATTATACATGTAAGTTATACAATAGACTCTGAAATTAATCTTTATATATGTACAGATCATTTTACATGGCTTATGAGAGTGGCCTTCTATCTTACCTGTGGATCACAGAGGAAGCGAGTTGAAACAACGTTACTCTGGCAGAGCTCGTTTATTCTGAGCCGCGCATGCCCAGAGCCAGGAAACTCGTTCTCCTCGCTAGACCCACAGCGGCGCGAGAGCGCCCCCACTGGCAAGAAGACACACGCACACAACAAACACGTCTACACACACAGGAAAAAAACAAAGACAAAAGACAAGACCAACTCCGATAGAAAAATAGGGGGTGTATTTTCTATTTATTTATTGATTTTTTTAAACCTTTTTTTCTCAACACACTACATTTCTGTTCATCAAAAAATGTCAATATCAGTAAGAGATAATCTCAGAAAAAAAAATCTGTTTTGAAAGGATGATTGTAGTTAGTGATGGGAGACAAGCTGCCCAAACCAATCTGGATAATCAATAAATCACTTGAAAAGAACTTGTCTGACGACAAAAGGTAAGGAAGAATATCTTGAAAACAAGCAACTTTGTCATGTTTGTTGCCAATTGTTTGAACCACATGCAGAACACATGCAGGAGATGGAGAAATCAGTCAAATCCATCCATCCATCCATTTTCTAACCCCCTTGTTCCTTGTGGGGTCGGGAGGGATGCTGGTGCCCATCTACAGAGAAAGTTCCGGGCGAGAGGCAGGGTACACCCTGGACAGGTCGCCAGTCTGTTGCAGAAATCAGTAAAATAAAGTTTATTATATAAAAAGAAATGAATATGTTTTCTTTGTCTGGGAACTGGACCAGCTGGGGAATTTGGAGCACTGAGGATAGAGGAGATGAGAGGTGAGCAGATGATTGAAATGATAATCTTACTTGTGAGGTGGATCCACTGGGTCGAAGTAAGGCTGGCGCTGGGGCGTGGTCCCTTCAAGGAGTGTTGGATCCAGGTGGAGTTGGAACTGTTGATAGGAAATCCAGTGAGGCAGAACGGTGATAATTGCTAGGTGGTTGTTTTCATTGGAGGGCAGACAGGTAGCAGCACAGGCTTGTGAACACGGAAGAGGTTTGTTGCCAGTCGTGGACTCCTGAACCAGAGGTTTCTTTAAGGAGATTCTTGTTGTCGAATGGTAGGACTCAGAAGGCACAAAGGGTAACATCCAGAGCACTGCTTGAGAACCAGCAAGATCACAAAGGTGGGTTGAGTGAAACCCTCAGAAAACTCAGAGAGACTCAGGAGGAGCAAACATTGAGGGACACAGAGTACCATGAACGGCTAACCCTCAGGTATTTTTGCGTACTTGTGTAGCTTGAGTCTGCAAAGTGTCACAAAATTTCACATTGATGTAAAATTTTGATCACACTTTGTACCCCCAGACTGCCCTCCTCTATGCGGCAAAACACAACCAGCACCTGATGGTGGCGGATTTGATCCGACTGGGGGCAAACGTGAACGGGACCAACAACCTGGGAAAGTCCTGCCTGCACCTGAGTGCTGAGAATGGCTACATCAGAGTGTTAGAGGTCAGATGATTTGTGTGCATTTTGTTTTTTATTATTATTATCAGGTGGTTTGGTGTTTTCCTAATTTCAATTTGAACAATCCTTCTATTTTTCCTTCCGTTTTTCCTCCCTTCCAGGTTTTAAAACAAGGAATGATGGACGGGCTGCATGTTGATGTGGAAGCCACTGATAACTCTGGTAAGTCCTAGTCTGCTTAGCTATTTTCAATATTAGATAAAATAAGAAGAAAACACTATTACAACTTAAAAAGGGGCTAAAGACGACTATATTTAAAAAGCCACTAGAAACATTTGAATTTGGCTAATTTGGTGCTAATACGCATAGCATTAGAGGTTGTGCCTGATATCACCTTTGATATTATTATTGTTATTAAAAATGCAGCAAATATATCAGTAATGCCTTCACTAAGAGACTCATTGGTGAGAGAAGAGCTTGGGAACTTCACACAGAGAACTTAAGAATTGTCCGGTTGGGCCTGTGTGCTTCTTGTAAAAAATTACAAAATAGATTTAGGCACCAGAATGTAATCAACATCAGTCATCTAACAGTTAATTTGCTCTCAGGGATGAGTGTCCTCCAGTGTGCCGCTGTGGCTCTGAAGGCCAGCATGAGTGAGGTGGACAGCAGCAAGTCTCTGAGTCACAGCAGACTTCACACTCTGCGCCAGGAGCACATGATGGAGACACTGAAGTGTGTCCTGCAGATGGACAGCTTCCTGCATGCTGCTGCCAGCTGGTCTGCTACAGGTATGTTTGAGAAGAAAACTGATTCACAGCTTGAAACACTGGATGTACAGAGACTGCTGAATTCTGTGCGGATGTCTTAACGCAATAAATATTTTTAATGATTTATTGAAATCAGTGATTTATTGAAGTGATTCCAAAGTAGGCAGGTTTGTTTCTCGTGAGCAACTTTAAGAATCTTTTCTTTTTTAAAACAAGTGATAGTTATTTAAGCTTTATTTCAAACATTTAGCTGTAAAATTTAAGCACACTTAAAACCAACCTTTTTAAAAAGTTGTTTTGCATCACAACAGGAACTCTGCAGAAATAATAACATACCGGTAGGTCTTTTTTATGCATTTAGTCAGGCATAATATGTAAATATGCCTTTTCTTCTCTTTCAGATCCAGAGTACACTGTACAAAGCTGGCTGAGCAGCCAGCATGTTTGCCCTGCAGGGCATTTTGGAACCCCAACAGTAATGTTCTGAGTTTGTTCAGGCTTGACTTCAGTCAGAGAGACTACAAATATTTAGTTTCTCGCTCAAGTATAAGTTCAGGCCTGTTTTATATGTGAAGCATCTGTTAGGCTGTGTGTGGTTGCAGGTATCTGGCTTGTAGTCAGTTCTGTACTAATGCCTGCACAGAAAAATCAGATGCACCTTCACTGGTTTCTGTGAAACTTCCATTGTTAGTTACAGTTTCGTAACAAGTTGTCTCTTAACAACTGCGTCCCTACAGACTCCAAAGTAAAATTCTTTGGCTTTACTTACAGTATCGTAGGGTGATTGTGCCTTTCCAATATATATCTTCAGAACGATTATGAAGAGCTGTAAAAGAATATTTGAGTCTTCATTGGCATGTCTCCATCAACGTCATCTTACGCATAATTTTGAGGTATTTCATTAAAAAATGTTGTTGGAAACAGCAACATTTTTAAAAACACTTCATTTTTGGGAAAAAAAGAGTTAACAGGGTAGTATTATGTAAAATCAACTTTTTGAGCTTTACATTATGTTATAATGTTATTGTGTTTCGTCGATTCCTTCATGCATATTTGAGAAATCCTCCAATCTTCTTGGAACCATTCAGCTGTGCAAAACATCTGGGTGGACTTAGCTCCGCCTTCGAGGCGCAGCTCCTCCTCATAGTTGCAGTTTTCTAGCTGCCAAGCTTCTGCCTTACAGAGCAGCCCACCCCACTCAGCTCCTTCAGACTAGCCAGCACCAATTAGCAAAAACCTGAACTGCTGCATCTGCTGAGCTCATTATATGAGCTACGTGTAAGTGAAATGCTAATAAAATTGCTGCTAAAGGGTTAAAAGAGGAGCCATGTCGTGATGGCTTCCTGAAGGCAGAGATTCAGAGAGAGGAAGAATTTTTAAAAGGAAAAAGGCCCAATTTGAAGGCATTAAATATCAAAGTAAAATTTCCAAGTCATTTTTGATATATTTAGCATTTTTATAACAACTGAATATAACATAGTTACATGATTGTGTTATAAAATGGCACTAAGTGCCTGGAAAACACATAATACTCTTTAATCCACAAAAGGGGTGAGAGAAACATATTTGCTGAATAAGTTCTGATGCAGCAAATTTCCCGTCTTTGCCTTACCAGGGCCTCAAAACTCTGAAAACTTCAAAGTTTTTGACATGCGTGGTCCATTCCAGTTTGTACACTCTACTTCCTGCAGACATGAGTAACATGAACATCTGGCAAAGTGACAATTTGCGTAGCCTAGTTGATTCTCTTCAAACCAGTAGATGGAAACGAGGCTAATTCTCGCTTTCATTTATTTATTTTTTTGGGAACATTTTAAAAATGTGCTTAATATTTGCATAACTACTGGATGGAAGAACAGCTATTGACCAATTAGAGTTGCTCCTCATTGGTCACACTTTAACTGCAGGCTGGTTTAAGATACGATATACAGTATATAGCCTGAACATCTGGTTAGTGAGTTGAATGAGCACAATCACAATACAAATGTAAACCATGTGAAAGGTTTCAATCGGATAAAAGGCACTGGTTTGATTACCTGGATGGAGAGCCAATGAAAAAAAAAGCCAAAAAATGTAATTTACATGTTGGATGTTTTAAGGACTGTTGTTTAGAGCGCATTAAATAGTGAGTTGTTATGGGAAAGTATTTCAGTTACACTTAACTGCTTTCCCATGACTCATTAAAATATTTTGGTGTGTGGAGTCATTATTTTACCTAATGTCACATAAAGAGTCTTTCTTTATTAAATTTTATATTTTTTATGTGTCCTTGGAATATTTAGTTGTTTTTTTTTTTTTTATCATTACACTTTGAATTTTAAAAATTCTAAGAAAAATGAGTTTAAAACCTAAATAGAGAGAGGGATGTTTTCTCACCTAATATATCAACTCTTGTAATCTTTTTTCCTACCTTGGTTTTTAAGTAAAAGGCGGGAAAAAATTATTAATTTCCCCACAAAAAAAAATCCCATTTATTGTATCAGTTCTGCTGAATATGTTTCTATGTTTGCACTACCTGTTATTGTTTATACTATTAAACAGATTAGTTTATGGGCTATTCTTTCTGATCTGTGGCGCCATGTTGTATCATCACATGATTGTGTTTTATAAATGTAAAGAAAATTGCATATTATATTGGGAATATTGTACATCAGTAAGGGTTGTTATGGATTATGGATACTTTTCTTTGAATAAATGACTTTTTGAATATCTCTAATACAAAATATGTAAAGAATTTTGTATTTGTAATCCTAGTTTCTAATTACAGCTACTTTTTTTGTTGTTTTAAATGTATTCTGGAATTTTGCTGTGTTTTTCCACTGGCAAACGGGGAGCAACTGGGTGCATGTTAAGGAAGGTAACGTTTAAAATAATGTTGGTAAGAGGTAATGCCAACAATGTCTGGGGGCGTCGTCATGTTGAAATTCATGCTTCTTATCTGGAACGCTTTAACCTCAAGTCTGATGTCAAACCTGTCAAGACACGTCATAAATTACTGAGGAGTTAGTTACTAATACCACAGTTTTATCTCAGGCTTTACCAGGATGACAGATCAAAGTTTGGAGCTGGCTTCTTTTCTTTTCTCCATTAGTCCATTAAGTTCAAGATTGCAATCGTTAAATTTGCATAGCTTTTATTATAAGGACTGTATTTACCTTTATCCATCAACATAAGCTAGCGCTAACTTTGGCTAAATTCTAATCCAGTAACAGATGTTCAGATGCTTTGAACCAGGCTTTTCTCTCCATAATTATGAGCAGCCCACATAAAGCTGGTGATTATACCTGAGAAGGTTCCTATAGGGAATAAAAATCCAGAACACAATAAAAATGAAGCCATCTGTTTCTAGCAGCTCCTGCCTCCATATTCATTTGTTATGCACAAAACTTGTGAATTGTTTTGTAAAACTTATTGTTAATGTAAACGTATCCCACAGTCTTCTGCAAACGTAATTATTTTCATCCTGAAATTCAATTAAAAAAATGTATTTAACTAATTTACAGTCTGTAATGTTTTAATTACACACATAATATGATTATTGAAGTGGATACCTGCTGCTGTTTGTATTTGCACCAATCAAGCACATTTACCTCTGACAGGTCAATAACTGATTATTGACTCATTATGGCGTCGCATGAATGAGATATATTAGGAACAAGAGAACAGTCCTCAAAGTTGATGTGTTAGGATAAGCATAAGAGTCTCAACACAAGAATAGTAGTCTCAGTGAGTTTAAGTACAGCTGACATGGTCCTACTGAACTGTGTCGTCTGACTGGGCCAGATTATCTACACTGTAAAAAATATCCATATATTTAACGGTGTTAAACAGTAAAATTGTGACAGAAAAAACTGCAAAGTAGAAAATAATTTAAGAATGTTGATTTGACATGTATTCGCTGTAAATAAGTTAATATTTTAAAACAGTAATTTGTACATTGTTTCTAAAAAAATAACAAAAAAAACCTTAATACTACCGTAAAGCACTCTTTCAGTGTTTTCTTCAATGGAAAAATTTCATAATATGATTTCAGAAATATTTTTCACAATATACATTTTTTTAGTCACGAAACTGAAAGCACTTTACACAGAATCCATTCCCGATTCACTCTTTTCAGGTCTTTATCAGCTTCCTTTTGTTTTGTGATTTTTATTATAGCATATTTTACCACTCTTTTGGATGTATTTTGTTTATACAGAACACAATGTGTAGCTTTTTAATATACATTCTGTTAAGCTCATAATTGCATGAGCTTTGCAATTCAAAGTCAACAACTTGTCAGGACTACAGCTAGCTGCCTAGACTGTTGATTAAAATATATCTTATAATCCCAAAAGCATTAAAATAATAATTTGATGTTTTTTCTATTAATTCATACTTAAATAATATTTTGTATGTGTTTTTAAACAATAAAACGGAATGATTTTAACGGTATTTCATTTAAAACAATCTCCCCCTTGAAGTCTGAAGCGTCGTTTCACATTAAGGCGCCTGAATTCAAATGGGCCAATCAGCGCGCTGCGTCAGGCTCCAAAGCAGATAACGTCATACAGCTCCACATAAGTTTCACTTTGGACAGGCAATCTTTACCAAGTTGTTTTTATTTGCTGGTACCTAACCTCAAGCACACCTGGTCTTCAGTTACTTCGGTAAGAAAATAATCAAATAATCTAATCTAAATCTGAAGGTGGCCCGGATTTTTCTGCCTTTTTTGATGCCAGGCTAGCTTTAAGTTAGCTAACCTCACGGCCAGGGGCGGATCTAGAAAAATATGGGCGTGGCTGTCCCGCTGTCCTCTTCAGCTGAACCTGGTGGTGTCCAGCCGCCATGAAAAGGCTCTGTCATGGTTAGGATTAGGGCTGAAATAAAATTTTGATTAACTATTTCCTGCTTGTCTAAACATAGAACAAATATTGGGAATTACTACTACTCAGATTTTTGAATGTACTCAAGTTTTCTTTGTCAGATATTGAAATTTATGATGATCTGAAACATTGAAGAGTGACTAAAAAAAAAAAAAAAGCAAAAAGGAGAAGAATTCTACAAGTACACAAATACTTTTCTCATCACTAAATGCATAATAGATTGAAAATATACTGTAGTCATTTTGTTTGTTAGAGAACGGCTCAGCTCGGCTCAGTATTAGCTGGTCTAATACTTTAAGTGCCTTTGGATCCACACAGACTTTCTACATCTCATATCTTGACTTGATAGTATTTGCCAACTTGGCCTTGTACAAGTTCTCTAAATCTATCCTGTCTTTTTACCTACTAGTCTGATCCCACAGAACATATGCTACATTAGAAGTGGAAGCTAAAATGATTAAAATCTCCGTTTTTTTCCTATCATAACAACCTGGTATGTGTGGGATCCGTGCATCTGCAGTTCAACAGAACTCTATTTCATTGATTTTTACACTGCAGCAGGGATTCGCTTTGCTCAGGTTTGACTAGCATGCTCTTTAAAACTTGATGATCATTGTTAGAGGCCAAACCTCACCACCAGCTTTCCTGTGAATTATCAGTTAATCTAGCAAAGTGTGATATGAACAATTAGTAAAACACTGTTTGCATAAACCACTGACATTTTTCATGATTAGGGTCATTTAACAATAGAAATGTTTTTCTGACATTCAGTTATCACCGCTCACTAACAGATCTTAACCTTAACAAACCATCAGTTTGTGTTTTCAATTGTAGATAAAATATTAACTACTCATAGTCTCTCTACAGAATCCCAATTAAAACTTTTATATATTATTGTGCACATTTAATATTTTTTGTCATTTAAATTATTTACAATATTACAGTTGTGTCTATTTTATTTTTTTGGTAACACTTTATTTGACGGGTTGTGAATAAGAATGTCATAACACCGTCATAAACATGACATAACACCTGTTATGAACATGAGTAAGTCTTCATGAATATTTATGACTGTTGTCATAAAGTGTCATTCGGTAAATCATGACACTTTTAATACCAAGTTGACATTATTCAAAATGTTAAACTTTAGCTTTAATAACATAAAGCTACATAATTTTTTTAAAGTTTAATCAGTAATACTTTTATAACACATTTATGTCAGATCACGATTTCTTGGTTAATGTCAAGTTGTCATAACAAAGACATTTTGAATAATGTCAACTTGGTATTAAAAGTGTCATGATTTACCAAATGACACTTTATGGCAACAGTCATAAATATTCATGAAGACTTACTCATGTTCATAACAGGTGTTATGTCATGTTTATGACGGTGTTATGACAGTGTTATTCACAACCTGCCAAATAAAGTGTTACCATTTTAAAAAAAATAAATTTTATATCCCTTACATATTGTATTTACTAATATTTAACCGTTAGGATGGAATATCCTGTGAACAAACAAGCTATTTCCATTTGGGATCAGTAAAGTATATTCTATTGTATTTATGGAAAGACTGGGACAAGATAATGTCCCAATCTTTAATTAATTAAAGATAATTAATAAATTAATTAATCCTCTTGTGACAAGATAACATCCAGATCACAAGAATTTATGCTTTTGTTTCAGGAGTTTTCCTTATTATTTTCATCATTAAAACTGATGTGCAATAAATAAGTGCTTATGCCCACTCCCCCCCCCCTTTTTTTAAAGTCATTTTTAACTTACTGTGGAAGTTGTTTGTTATTATTGTGTACTTTTAATGTTGCAATCACAGAGTAAAGGAAGAGATGACAACTTTATGCCCCACTCTGTCTGACAGAATATTAATAAGAGGAAGAATGGAACAAGGTCACACTGTGAGAAGGTCGCAGAATCTGTGAAGAGGTAAACATTTCAGGCTGAACATTAAATTCTGATAATAATAATAATAATAATAATAATAATAATAATAATCATTATTATTATTATTATTAATATTATTGCAGTAGAAAATGTGGAGCATGTTAAACCAAAGTCAAAAGTCAAACCACAGATTTACCCTCTTTTTCTGTCCTCCCCCCCTCTGCACTTGTCTGCAACTGTATCCAGACCTTTATTTAAAATTTAAAGCCCTCTCGCTATCCACACACACACACACACACACACACGCACACACACACACACACACACACACACACACACACACACACACACACACACACACACACACACACACACACACACACGCCTTGAACAGAGCTCCAGGCCATTTTTCACAGTGAGCTACATCTCCTCACACTCTTCCAGTCTGGATGTGCTCCCTCTACCCCACCTCCCACCATCCTCCTCCCTTTCAGCTTCCCTCTTGCATCATATCCCTCCTCTCCCACATGCTTCTCCCTCACCGGCTCCAATATGTTCCTGTGTTGCCTTCATCTTCTTTCTTTAACGCACATGTCTCCATATGACCACTGCCTTGCTGAGCATGGAAATTCCCATATGGAAAAGCTGATGCAACAATGGCATGATGCCTATGTTCATGATTCTCCACTGAAGACCTGCTGATGTTATTGGTCAGTAACTGGTGCAGATTCTTCTTCTTCTTCTATGGAACCTAAACTGACTTGGAACTAAAGTTCTGCAAAAGGTCGCTGCAAATCCTTTGACCAAACAAAATGTGTGAAGAATATTGGAATGTAGAGTCCCTGACAAAAGTTATGATAGCATTTCAGCTGTTTTGCATTTTGTCACAACTTTTTTTTGTATTTCATGTAAATTTTATGCAACAGACACAAAGTAGCACATGATGTAGTGTAACACATGTCCTAGTATCATGTGGAAAGAAAAGATATTTGCTTTTAAAGGGGCCGTATGATGTGTTTTCCAGATACATGGAGCCATTTTACGTTACTTTCGGTTGTTAGAAAAATGCTAGACATATCCAACAACACCTAAAAGAAATTTTACTTTGTATTTTAATGCCTTCAAATTGTGCCTCTGTCTCTTTAAGAAGCTTCTGCTCTTACTGGCTCTGCTTCAGGAAGTCATCTCAACAACCTGTCTCCATTAAGCCTTTAACATTTTTACCCACGTTTGACTGAGAAGCCGTTTGCATGATGAACTCAGCAGATGCACAGTTCCACCAGGTGGCTGCTGCCGCTAGTCTGTAGGAGAAGAGTGAGGGAGTTGCTGCTCTGTGAGGTGGAGGCTCTGCTTGGGGACTGCAGCTCTGAGGAGGAGCTCAGTGGGAGCAGGGGTTGCCACGGGAGATTAAAGAATTTCTTAAACATGCATGAAAGGATCAAAGCAACACTCAAAAAAGTTGATTTTACATAATAATGTCCCTCTAATATTTGAGGAATGGATTTGGACTGAGCTTTGACCTAAATTCTTCCACTGCAGCTCTGGCTGCATATTCATGGTGGATGGAAAATGAGAACCTTCCAGTCTCAAGTCTTTTTCTTCTAATAATAATAATAATGATACATTTTCTTTGTATAGCGCTTTGACTCCTGTAAAGACTCTTTACAGGAGTCCGGTCATATCCACTGATCCATAGGAGGATCAGTGGGCTGTCAGTGTGTGTCAGGCAGGTGTAGCTCCAGCTGCAGGTCATCATACACAAAAACAAAAGAAAATCATAGGACATCAGATACATCGCTGCTCCAAACTATTTGGGTTGGAATAATTCATAAAGGACTGCCAAGTTGAATAATAATAAAAAAAACATTTCCTCTTCAATCAATATTTGATTTTCTCCTGTTTTAAATGGCCCAAAATATCTTTCATGACAGCTAAGTGGGAGGAATCGTTCTCTGTGCCGTCAAAGTCACAAAACGGATCGTGTTGTCCTGCGTTCATTCCTCAGCCAAACCTGAGTGGTTTGATGTGTTTCTTCAAAATTTTGGAAAGGATCTGAAAAATAGTATTCCAATATTTTATAATATACGGACAATTCCAAAACATATATGCTGGTCAGGCCGGTCCTGGGGTGAATCTGTGACATGGGGATCAACAGAGGGAGACATCTTTGCTAACTACAGTTTAGGTAAATGTAATCTGTAATCTGTGTAGAACCCTGAATTACAAAACAGCAAGACTAATACGAACATGGAAGTAGATTGAACATATTTTCAGGCTTTACTTCGTTGGCACTCTGCAATAATCACTCCTAGATCTTCCTGCCAAACCTTTTTCAGATGGTTTCCTGACGCCGCTGTCTTACCAAACTGGGGCTTCAGAAGAAAACCTGAGGCGTGAGGCTCTTTTTAAAGCTCAGAGTGACACCTAGTGGTGGTGATGTGTGTTCACGTTGAAGCAACACATAAAATATTCTACTCTTGATTCGAAGATGTTCTCACTATCTGATTTTGTTTTTGTTCTTTTTTGCAGGGATTCTACACTTTTATTGTCTGGGTGTTCTATACTTTTCCAGACTCAAATTTCAAGGTTTTTTTCTACTCTTTTAAAAAAAGATACATAATCTGTTTGTAAAAGTAAGACATATAAGAACTTCAGAATTCTTGAATTATCCATTTAAAATTAACTTTGGGTTATCTCACTCTGGTGATCTAAAATCAATTTCTTTTTCAAGGTATGTTTTTCAGTCTTTATGTTTTGAAAAAAAAAAAAGCATGATTAAATCCAGAAATCTAAAATTGAGAAATATATTTTTTTCAACTAAATTTAGATTAATTAATATTAAAATAGACCAATTTTCAACTAGTCTAACAAAAAATAAAAAATAAATTATGGTTAAATGTTTCAGCCAACAGAAAAATATGTTACCTAAAAATTAAAGAATTGTTTTTGCTTTCAAAATTCAGATTCTGTCTTTTTGGTGACAGAATAAGAAACCGTTTGGGAAATCAAACATTTTTCAGTACTAAGGTTTTTTTTTTTCTATTTTTATCGAAACCTGGAGAAAATGACCAATGGAGATTCCAGACTGCAGAGAAACCCTGTTTTTATGGATGTGTCCTGTACATTGAGAATTTTCCTTGTATTTGTGTCAGATAAAAAAAAGAAGAAAAGTTAAACTTAAATAAAAATTATTTTAGTGAGCAATGATCAATTTCTGCCTGTAAGCACATCATAAACCATAACCTCTGGCACATATTTATACAATATGTATAAATAAATATGCTTTACCTTTCTGTTCTGATCCACCACTAACACAGACACAAAAATAACCACAAACTCACATGTTTTATCTGTTCACTTTTATTTTTAATTTATTTACACACATCATTACGATGTTCGCCAGTGGTAATGAGACTCTAAGCTTCAACATGAGAATCCATTTGGTCTTCATTTCCATGTCATATCTTACACAAACAGAAACAAATCAATGTTGAGTTATAATGAAGCCTTATGAATCTTTGTCAGGTTTTTTTTTTTTCTCCCCCCCAAACAAACAGAAGCGATGTGCTTTAATGACATTCTCTGTCAGCCCAGCTCGCTCTCATTCTCACACTTCACTTTGCGTCTCTCTCCGTCTCCGGCAAGTATTGTGCGATATTGCCTCATTCACTTGAAAGGCCTACAACTGCTAGGGGAGATACCAAGAGATTTCACACACACCCATCTTCACACACACGCACACACACCCCTGCAAACAACCTCTTCAAGCTGTAGCAGATAAGATAGGCAACTACTGTTGTCTGTTGACAGCTGCAGCTTGATACGATTCCACTCGGCCCCATGGGGAAACCATCGTGATGAATGAACAAAGCGGGTAAATGTCTTTTTTGTTGGGGGTTAGCCGTGCTTTCTCACCCCCCCAATTGAGTTGTTAGGACAAAGTGATTTAATATCAGATCAGAATTCTTAAGGAAAACAGTTTTATTAAGCAAAGCTGTCAATCAAAGCCTGTGTTTCATTATGATTTTGCTTTTTGTGATACTACTCGACGTGTGCAACCCTAATCCCAAACCCTACCCCTAAACCCTACCTGGTCACTGCAGCCAGCTGACGTAAGCATTCTGAGGGCTGCAAGACAAACGTCTGATAAGCACCATGCAGCCGAAACAAAAACAGTCCAAAGGCAGAGATGAGTGACAACACATAACTGGTTTATTTGGCTGTAATCTACCTGATGAATAAGAAATTTCCTGACATTGACATCCAATAATAAAAAAGGACCTGAATCTTAAGATACATCAAATTGAGCCGATTGACAACAAAATTCCCAGGAAGTCGACAACAATCATCGTTGCCTCGGTAGGTGATTGTGTGTCCGCGAAATAAAGTCAAGGGGCAGATAGAGAGGGGTAAAGAAAAGGGGGCTAAAAAGCGGGGTAAATGTATTACTCTCCGTCCAGGAAACCAAAAACCTGAGCGGGAATTGCACCAATCGAGACAAGATGAGAGAAAAGTCGTGGGCTGATTGGACGGAGAACTGATGCGAAGTGAAGATCTTGAAGCCATGCAGTTAACATAATATTGCCTTCAAATAACACTCGCTCATGCGTTTCCAAAATCAAACATGCATCGGGTATCTCAGTGAAGAAGGACGGGGGGACAGGTGGAAGTACTCAACAGTTTAGCAATACAAATTCTCTAAATGTCTGCAGTAGTGAATATTCATTAAGCATGTTACGCACTTTCGCCAGCAATCCCCTTTATTCATTTGATTGTTTTAACCAAACGATAAGTTATCAGGTAAAAATAAAATTATAAAATAAAATATATATATTTAGTATGAGTCTGCCTTGATGCTGCCGATGTGTGTCACGAAAAAAAACGACAAGCAAATTTCAAATCACTACCACGAATCCAGAGAGCGATGACGATCCATCGGCGCGTCGTCACAAGGCTGTGAGTTCAGTTCGGATCACAGTGGTCACGGACAAGTTCGGCATCTCCTCACGAAGCCACCTCACTAAGGCTTCTCACAGTTCACTCACCCACTTCCACACTTCTCTTTTTCTCTCTTTCAGGACAAAGTTTCTTTCTGTTCCGTCTCTCTTTTTTGTTTTTCTGGATATGAACTATCAGGATCATGCAACTACCCTTTCAATCGTGCTGAGACAAAAACCAGTTGGTGCTCTTGGCGTGATTGTTCTCTCTGTGCTGGCTGGGAGGAACGGTGGTTGAGGTGAGCGGAGGGTGAGGTTGGGGTAGTGGAGAATGGAGGGTATTTGAGGGGGGCATCTTCAGGCACTACCATCCTGTTTGAGCCGCTGACTGCGAGCTTTGTACACCTCGATCAGTAAATCTTTGACGTACTGGATTTCTCGCTCCACTGACTCCGCCTTGTCACGTAGCTCCCGGTTCTGTCCCTCGAGGCCGTGCAGCTCCTCCTCCAGAGAGTCCAGCTCCGCCCTCTTACGCAGCCTGTACCTGTAACAGGGACAGAGGGGTGAGTGGGGGAGGATTAGGTTGCATGTACTGATTTTTGCTGCCTTGCAAATTTAGTCATGAGTCAATGTCCCTTCACTATCCTAAGTTTTCATCTACAGTTCTGAGTTCAGCCCAAACAGCCTGACAGAATTAGCTAGGTGGGGCAGAATTTGGCAGCCAGTGAGGGGCTTTCCGATCCCCTCCTACGCTCCACAGGAACAGCTAAAACACTGTAGTCTATGTAACAATTAAGTCATCCTGGAAAAAATTTAATCGTCTTTGCCCGATAGAGGGGACTATGATCACACACTAGCCCTGGCTCTGGGTGTACCCATCTCTCACCCCGACAAATTGTAGGGAATGGACAGATGCTCACTCATGCTCA